>NW_017097553.1:0-24515 GCF_001412225.1 Nicrophorus vespilloides | reverse complement strand
TGTTTTGATTAAATAATGTTGTTTATTTCCACATCAATATTATTGCTTCTTAATAATTTAAATGAATGTTAAATTAATTGCTTAAAAAATATACTTAAGTCGAAATAACTGACGAACTAACCATATGACCCATTCTCCCAAGATATTTCATTTTCTCTTGTACAGCAGCTACTTGTTTCAGGTACCATTCTCTTGCTTTATCAACGGCATTGAGTCCAGTCACTAAAACATCCTTTTCTTGTTCAATTTGTTTCATTCGTTTGAGCATATTATAATCTATTCCGTTCTGAAGTGTATGCCGCCTGGGCTCCCTCCTACGTACATTTACTTTCTTTTGGTAAAGTCCACCTGAATTTTGTGCTTCACTTTGTGAAGCTTTTCCGTCTCCTAATGATCTACCAGTTTTGATTATTTGTTGTTGGTTTCGTTTGTCTTTATTGTCTTGATCATTCAACATAAGACCAATTTGCCAATTTTGAAGTGCCGTGCGAATTTCTGCTCTATCAATAGCGCTTCTATCTTGGTTGAGAGCGGTGCGCGGAGGCTTAGGGGGTCCGTAAAGCGTGGGTTTGTTTATGTTAGGAACTGGTTTGTCAAAGCTATGAATATCAACGGATTCCGTGACGTTCTCTTTGCGTTGTTCTACCAACAATTGCGGCATTGAGAGAGTCCTTTGTTGTGAAATAACGTTATTCGGTCTAATCGCAGCAGTATTTGTCCAATTAGCTTTTGGTGGTAAATCCAAGTCAAGGAGAGGTGCACTTGGAGGTCTATTCTGTTTTTGATTATTTGCAGCTGCGACACTACCAACGGCTTGGGTATTCCGCTGTTCCACTTGGTTCCGTAATAAGCAAATCTTTAAACCAGCGCAAAACCGTTCGAAAGACAAAAGGTTATTCGGAGGTGTAACTTTTCTCAAACTATCGATCACACCTTTCGGGAGTCCTTTTGAGCCATCATCTTGCCATCTGTTCTCGATATCTGCGAAATTAACGTAACCCGACCTTTTGTCATCCATTATATCGAAAAGAGTTCTCATCGAAGTCACAAATGGCTTCGGAAGCCCGTCCAATGTTGAAACTGTTGATGTCATCTTCGACCACTCGTGAAATGACAAAATTAGTCGAATACAAAGTCGCACATGCAATGGGTCTGTTCCACAGCCGCGGCCGGACTGAACGTGGCCACAGGTACGTCCACACAGGTATGCTGTTTTGCTGAGTAACTGTAAACGACCTTGCCGGTAAACTCTCGTTTGAACACTCCCATTACAGAAATCTGAAGAAATTATACGACCCCAATTCGAATACCCTCCTATTACCTCAACTGCTTTCACTACGATCGCCCTCTTCAGATAATTCAATTGCAATTGTAATCTCTACTGCAACCCCTTTTTTATTAAATCGTAATAAATAAATTAATTGATGGTATCCTTAATTTAATTGGTTATTTTTTTTTCATGTAAATTAATTATATACTGAAACATAGAATAATTATTTATATAATAATCAAATCTATACAAATAATTGATTCTAGTTTTGTTGATTTCTTTAAAAACATAATATAATTGGTTAAATCTTATAGTGTTGTGTAATTTCTCTTGACATTTTTTTATAAATTTGTTATATACTATAAAGTACATTTTGCGTAAGACGCCAAAAGATAAACAAACTAAAATACTAAAGATACGTATATCATTAGAGTCGCTATGACCGGTCAATCGGGCGAATGTCCGAGGCCACACCAATAATGGAGTGATAGTTGGGGCCCCAAATGAGAATTCACTCTGCTCTTATCTTTTTTTATCAATGAAGATTTGAAGTGATGCAACATTTTGTTGGATGTCATTCATTGGGTGCACTGACGAATATAATACGAAATCATAAAATAAAACTATGGTAAAATGGAATTTTATTATACATAATAGAATATATACATAGTACAATTAATAATAACGTATATTATTTCATAAACTATATTAAATCTATATAACAACATTATGTACATATATCAATTAATCACATAAAAATATACGTAGTAAAGAATAAATAAATTTGGGAAATATCATTTTTGTTATAATTTACTATCTCATATATTTTAAAAGATTTTTAATACTTACACTATATGTAATGGACGAGGCTGACTTGCAGCAAAAAATATAAAGAAATAATAGAAACGATTCGCGAATCTGTACAATATTTGCAAATACTAAATGAAACTTGATCATGTTTTGTTATTCATCTAAAATAAATGAGCAGATTTTATTTTCTAACACAGATATAAAATTCCATTTGGCGAAGAAATCGAATGAAAGATGAGCGAACATTAAAAACTCCTTCATGTATTTTGGTTTATCTGTTTCTTAGATTAAATGTAAGTCTTAATCATTATCAGTCCAGGGGGTACCAAGTTGCTGTTGGACTCGTTGCTCGATTTGCTTAAATTAAGAGAAGAAGAAAAACAATTAAAACTTATTTTATGTACAATCTCAACAACGAAGAATTCATTAACATAAAGGTTTAGTTAAGAATATGAATCATACTTGAAATGCAATATTTTACATTTTTATATATTATTTCATTGATCACAAATATATGATTTTGTGTAATGTCAAGAAAATACTATTATATTCGAATGGATAAAAAGGATTATACTTCCAAGTAAAATATCAAGTACTACACAAATTTTACGTTAATAACTATAAATGTAAAATAAAGCTTTTTCAGTATTTGTGTATGTTTGCAAATGTTAGGATGGAAAAAGAAATGATTAGTTGGAGTTAATTACAATTAGCCACAATAGAAAATAATAGTTGTTACCCAGTTACCAGTTGATAGACATTGATGTTTTAATTTAACATTTGCATTGTTAATCTTACCCTATGGATATTTTTGTTTCTCTGGTGCCTAGCAAGCAACTCAAGCTCTGTAAGATAGGCGAGACTTTCGGATTTTATGATGGCCCCTTCAAGCTCAGGACACAGTCTGGGCTTTTGCTTCTTCTTGCGCAGTAAAGATTTCACATTCCATCCGTTGACATTAATATTGGTAACGGTTTGAAGAGATATGTCAGTTTCTGATTTATTATCGCCTATATCTGGGATGTTAATCGATGTGGGTATGTCATCAGTAATATTGACTAGGGTTACAGATTTGGATCCCTTGACTTTGGTTAAAATATTGGTCTGATAAAGGGAAATGACCGCTGAGTTATTGGAATTGTGGATGGAACAGGATAGAGGCCTTCCCCCCATATCATGGTTACTACCATTTAGGGAGGAAGTCGTGGACCAATTGTTATGTGCATTTTGATTATGTGTAGGTGAACTATAGCCTGATGTACTTTGAGATTCGCTATACTGTACAACGATACGAGCACTCTTACCATTGGCCGATGATTTGTACGTCTCGTCCGTGTTAATCTCAGCTAGAGATCCGACGGCACTCAAAGTTCTCTCACTGTCACTCCGACTATTTGTATTCCAGACAACCAGCGACTTTGCATCTTTCTCAGATTTAGTTTCCGATGGCGTTTCAATAGTATTTGGACTCTCCAAGTCTTGTATTAATTGTAAAGCTGCTTCCAATTCTTTAGAAAACTCTGCATCACTGTTTTTCGCCGAGGAATCCTGCCTGCTGCTACTCTTAGAATTAATTTGAGTTACATCACTTTGCGGTGAACCTGAGTTAGGATCCTTCTTGCAAACTATAACCTTCTGCAATTCCTTCATTAATGAAGCGTACTGGACTCTTTCCACTTGAGGACTAACTACATCAGAATTCCGAGCCATAACTTGTGGTATCTGATATTGTGGCTCTTCTTTACTGCTTAAAGCTGAATTAAGTCTGGTTCGGAAGGCTTCTGATTGGTTGAATTTCTCCAAACACTCATAAATCGGAATTGGATTGTGATTTAAACTGATTTGCGAGGAACTGGCGGATAATATGACCGGAGAAGCTGATCGGGAGAAGCTTTTCATGTAACACAATTTCCTATCACTATTGCTATTGCTGTCATCAGAAGCTTCCTCAATGTGGACCATAGGATTATCTATTAAATAAGTCGTATCATTACCAGCTTTTCCGTTGTCTACCTCTGAGTTTCTTTCGGGTGTCCCATCTTGCTGTAACTTCAAATAAGGGGACTCGGTTTTTCCGTTCTCAGTTTCGAACACCCAACTTTGGGAGTATGCGTTGAGCACTTGCGGCTTCGAAGACGACTTCGACTATAAAACGATTGAGTTATAAAATAAACTTTCTTAAAATGTATATGCTTCGAGGCTGTTTTCATAATCATTTTTTTACATAATAGATTGCGTCAAGTAGCCTTACCCTGGGAATTATGTATTCAATATCGGAAACCTGTTCGTGCGAACCTCTTAGCAGATTCTTCTTCGCGCCCGCGGCCGCCGTCTGCATCGAACAGAACGCCAGTTGACTATCCAAGAATGAAACGAGAATGACTGCAACTGCAGAGATGCGCGTTGCGTACGATGCTGTAATTATACAAAATTTCACACATATTTATAATTATATAATTTCCAACAAAAGCAATATTGTAGTTACAACTAACTATGGAACATAATTTCAACAATAAATTCACATTAAAAAAAAAAGAAATTTTATTACAATAAATAAAATGTATTTCTCCATCATTCTGTATAATAATGTAATCATGCTCCTTATAAATAATTTAATGAAATTACCATATTCAACTAGTGTGTGATATCGATGTTTTTGAAACATTTTAGGAAGATCTTCACTGTAGAATCCCCATTCAGTTATAATAATATTAACGATATTCAGTGTTAAAATAGAAACTGTAATGTAAAGTAGTGTTTCCTGTCTTCTAGATGATAATTGTCCACAACATGCCACCATTCCCACCGTGATTCCAACAAGAATATTCTGAAAAATAATTAATGCACATATGTTATTTGTGGGGTATTGAACACTTGTAATATAACAGTAATTAGTAAATATGATATTCCAATTTTTTTAAAATATTGTTTGAAAATAAATCAAACTGAAAAGCCTGTTGATAGTAAAGCCAGATATATGGGTCAGTAGGCCATCAAGAAGTCAATATTTCCAGATAAAGGAATGCGCGTGTAGTCAGAGCTTTGCAGGTATAGAGCAAAACACATAATCATCAAGGAATTTAAACAAAATTCATTAAATAATAATGAATTTTGCTTTATTAAAAGTACCATCTATTCTGCACTATTTTTTCAACAGCAAATAGTATGAATTGCGTATTAACAAAATATAATTGATTTGAACTATGCAACCAAATGAACATAAGTCAATCCTTTCAGTTACATTACACTTTCAATAAAAAGTTTATATTACAAGTATAAAACTTGTAGTTTGTGTTGCATAAATCATTTCTTCAGGTTTATATTTATTTAAATTTCGATTGTTACCCAGATTCCTATAAATAGATTGCAAGCCAAAACTAGTGATGGAAGGGCCAGGAGGAAGAAGATGCCAGCCACCAATTGAGCTGCCCCACAGGACACGTAAATTGAGCTCCATATCACGTGCAGAATCGACCACACGCGATCGCAGCTTTTACACATTACAATTCCTGCAACATACGTAAATAAATCATTAGAACACAATTTCTCCGACGATCAAGACAATATTTCTATCGAGATGGTTTAGAATAAAGTCCAATGAACCGTTGTTTTGACTTTCACTGCGTTCAACTTAAAAAGACATCACCATATAAAAATAATCGAAAGGTTTATATAATTCATTTATAGCAAACATTTCTTCTCGATGTAATTATTTGCAAAATATAAGAATATTTCATTTGCCGGGTAAAACAAATGAAATTACCAACAATTGCATTTTTGTTTGTTGACGCATAATTACGACAAAGGACATATCAGTTATACAAGTAACAATAAACACAGATTATTATACAAACATATCATAATCATGAAATGATCGATTGTCGTCTAATTAATAAAGTATTGGCGGACAGTGAATTCTGTAGTATTCACCTCATTTGCCTCAATGAATGAATAGCAGACCTTTTGCTCTGTATTCCATTTATGTTTCCTTGATGAGTTATTGGATGTAACTCAGAAGGTCAATTGGGTTTAATTTAATTATTTGGCCAGTTATAACAGATCAGATGTTCAATATTGCTTTCAGATAGGTGGATCAAATGATTTAAATTGTACTGGAAGTTGCGTGTACACACTTGTCATATCACAATTTTATATTTAAGATAGGACGTATGAACAAAAAAAGGTTATAATCATAATTGAAGGTTGTTATTCATTTATTTTGATTATAAATAGGCTGAAATTAATTATATCTTAACTTAAATGTTCTTTAAAATGTGTGCGTAATATGTTTGAGGAGATTACACAACAATTTTCGTGATCACGATTTGCTATTTGGCCTATTGCATCTCGATTGGAAAGTATGTATCCTAAAAGAATTAATTTTAGAACTGAAATAAATGTTTAACTTTTGTTCTAATTACAAGTGACATCAATTTGCAAATTGGTGCTACTTTCAATTTGCGGCCGCGTACAAAATGCAATCATTACACAATTTCAAAACATTCTGATGCAATGAAACACGTGCTAACGCACTCATGCCAATTATGAGTATGTGTGTGTATATATATGCGGTAGCAGAAAACCCCTATATACATCTGTTAATGATTTCTTGGGAACTAAAGATTGGAAGTTTTGTACTTATAGGAAATTTGTTGATTAATACTAACATCTTATCGTGTAAAACCACATTTGCGAAACGATGACTGCATTGTTATTCGAGAACATACACGATTATTTACAAATAATTATATGGAGATTACAACGCGACCTTGAAAAATGTTTATTCGTCTGCGCAATACAAAAATATACGTGATACATGAAATTAATTTGTTTGAAGATATTATACAATGGAACATCGCCTAACGATTAACATACATTGTAAGAAAAATGACTTGAAGTCCCGAATTGTGCGCCCCTACATTATTTTTAGAACTTGTGTACTTATATGAGTATTTTTGATTATATTTGTCATTTTTGTTTACAGCGGACTATACTTTGCAAATATAATTTGTGTTTACTGTAAAAGTAAAATAAAAATGTATTGTCTCCAACCATTATTATAATATAAACAAACTATGTACGCTTTTTTATATAAACAAATATTAAAAGTATAAAGAGACAAATGGAGTCAGGTGTAAACTCACTTCAACGTATGTGAATGGAAAAACTGTTCCTGATGTTAGGTGTCATTTTAGTTGCATCTTAGTGTTGTTCGTGTTTTTAAACTTATATTCAAAGATGTAATTTGTGATTTTTTTTGTGCAAAATTTAAAAACACTTGCATGTTTCCGAATGAAAAGCTAAAGAATAAAAATAACCATAGATATGAAAAGCAAAATCATTAAAAAGCGAGACCAAGTTTCTTTTTTTCCGACGTGGAACGCATTATCATATTTTACATTAGTTTATATGGAGAAAATTGATTCACTATACGAGTATTTCATTATACGAGTAAAAATCCGGAAATTTTGAAACGGATTATGCTCGTGCGAGGTTCCACTGTATTTACGACATAGTGAAGCACGGTAAAATAATAAATATTATTTAAAATTATATTAATTTACGTCAGTTAGTTAGAACGTTGAAAATATAATAAAATAATGTATACAAGTTAACGGTTTTCATAGTTACAGCAATTAAACTAGTAACCTATAAATCCATTTTTTTATTATATAATCATGAAAATAACCGAAATAAATGTATGTTATTACTGCGTTGTTATGAATATAAAATGCCTCTAAAACAGTTATTTCTGAGACAATAATAACAATTTGTTTTTATCGCATAAATCATAAATATTTACAAGTTTAAAGTAAATCTTGGATAATTATTATTCAAAATTAAATTATTTGCATACATTACTGCAAAAAAAAGATGCAGTAGGTGTGTCAAACAAGAAAAGAGTGTTATTTTATCATATTTATACCGTTTTTCCCATTGAAACTCAGGACATGTATATACACTCAGTTACTTTCTATTAGAACGGAATTATTTCAATTATTAATAAATTAATTAATAATATATACAATTTATAAAGAATTGTGCAGTCCCAAAATGGGCGATAACGCCACCTAGGTGCCTTTGAAATGATCCATTAAGGCGGAATGAACCTCGGGTGCTTTTGATAGCCATTGAATAAAAAGATGGTAGAGGTAGGCAAGAAAAAGTACTTAAAAACTGTTCCAACGTGTTATGACTGCAGTGATTACTTTATTTCCAATTTATTTCCAACATATTTAACTTGCATAATTTATCAGTGGTTAAGTTGGTTGACTGATCTTAACCCAGTGTTGTCAATAGATGGAAATGAAACCTTCCACAAAAAACGTGCATTGACAGTTTTTCTACAAACGAAATTTAGGACGAGTGCAAAACAGCCATATTCCAAATTTATAAACTGTAAAAATATATGAAGACTTGCTTACAAATTGTTCTATTTCCATTCTGGTTCAAAGACATAAGGATCTCCAAAATTACAAGAACTTTAAATCTGACAAAAAACATCATACTTATATATCATAAATCTTCATGATTCGCTCAAATACGTGTATATAGTGTATTATTTCAATTCTTCAACTTTAGGATACACCGGATATAATAGTAAATACATTAATTTTAAATAAGAAGATCCAAGTTATGCTGGTAAATAAAAGAGCGGTCTTGTCACTGGCGATTACACTAGCCATCATGGCGGCAACCTACACATTAGGCGCCAACTCCGTTAACGGTGTTGCCACCTCTGCATACTTTATTATCAAAAACATTACCACAAATATAAACAATATGTATAGTTGTCGCCTGTATCACGAAAATCTGATACAAAAGATAGTTAGTTCCATTCCCAAAAAAACAACAAAAATTTGTGGGTGGAGTAGAAAAAGGTCCAATTTAAATAAAAATAATATGTAGCCCAAATATTTGATTATTAATATACAAAATTAATAATTAACAATATGTGTGAATCTATGATACAAATATACAAGGTACATCCGAGCGCATATTAACGGATCACCAAAGCCGTAAAAGATAGCGAGTGAGATGAAATCAAATCTTGCAATAGATATTGAACTATCAATTAAGAACACCTGTTTATATTTAGTAAAAAATCAATAAATAATGAAATATTACAAATAGTCATTTTGTGATGTATGTCTTGGTATAATAATGTTTGTCAGCAAAACATCCTTCGCGAAAGATAACGATTTTTTTCCGGCTGTATGGTGTTCGTTGTATAATGGTGTGTACCTATGATATAAATGTAGAAGAAAGCCATTCCATTTTCTTCATCTTTTGCGCATGACGTAGATGGTGACTTTGCCGTCAGATTAACAAACATAAAGTAACAATAAACCTAGACCACTGATGAAAAACCTTTTAGGATCTGTGTGTCAAAATTCAGAAACAAAATTGGCTTAACTCGGGTACCGTGTCAATTCCAATATTTTTATATATTATAAAAAAAATTGGCATGTCACCTAAAAAGTCTCACTGTATCACCACTGACATAGGTTCGCCATCACATACCAAGACAAGAATCACAGACCGACTAATATTAAGAATACTATCGTTTCATGACTTGTTGAATTATTATAAATTAAAAGTAACTGTTCTGATTAGTACATATTTCAATATTTTATTTTCTTAACCTTTGTTTACATTCCAACTGAGAGGAGAGTTACGGTAATTGGTGACCCGGAAAATGCGCACTGTATATATTCTATATTTATATCATAAGTTATAATTATATTACCAATAAAAAAAAGTTTAAGTAAATATTGATAATTATTAAACCAGGCGACCATTGGCGACATATGTTAATAATTTCAATAAAATTAATTCAAAAGACCTTGATTTTATTTTGAATAAACAAATAAAATGGCGGTTAGACTGTGGTCAATATTATTTTGTATGTACATATATGCAATCAATTGTTTATATTACCGAATAAACAAGTCAAGTGCAGTCAACCTTTGAATATTACAAACAAATGTTGCAATTGATATGCATGATTTGATATTATGATTGCCATTCAATATATCATGACTTGGAAAAGGGTTCGGTCACTAATCCAAAATATAACCGCCCCATATGTAGTTTCAAATTTGCTACTAAACACAAAGAACTCTACAGACGCTGGCATTACAGAATTTCATTTATAATATTTTTTTAATAATATATATAAATGCTAAAATATTAACTAAAAGAAAATGACGATATTAAATGTTCATGTTTATCATATATGAATCGTGTGACTTCTAAAAATACAATGAGTACTACAATATTAACCTTAAAATAATACTGAGGACTATGGAATAATATCATAATGATCGGTGGTAATCGCAAGCCCGACAACCGAAATCCCGAGTGTATCGAAATCCCGACGTTCGAAATTCCGACTATATCGAAATCCTGACTTTGTCAAAATCCCGACTATGTCAAAATCCCGACTACCATAACCCCGACAGTATCTTTTATTAATATAAATTTCTACAATAACATTTTTATGGTAGTCGGGATTTTGATGTAGTCGGGATTTCGATATAGTCGGGATTTCGATATAGTCGGGATTTTGATTGTCGGGATTATGGTAGTCGGGATTTCGAACGTCGGGATTTCAATAGACGGTCTTTCGGTTGTCGGGCTTGCGATATAGACTCCTTACAATAATATGAATCATGTTATTATATACAAGTATACTTTGACTTGACCTATTTTGACACGCATTGAGAATAAAAGTAATAAATCCTATGCATATATATATGCTTTTTATTTTAATATAATTTTTAGAAAAATCAAGATAGTCAACTGAAATAAAACTCAGTAGATAAACTAATAACCTTTAAAACGATATTTTTTTGTATAAAATAAAAGTTTGTTTAAAATTTTCTCAAAGAGAACCCAAGAAACGCGTTCAAAATAAATATAATTATTATTCATAATTTATAATTTAATATACAATTATATTTACCTTATTACTACTTAATTTATTTGAAATACAAACATATTTCTTCCTTAATCGATATAAAATCACAGTTGAACGAAAATCACTAAACAAAGTAATGTAATATATATGTGTGAACTTTATTAATTATTGAATGTTTTCGTGATTTGAATTATTTAAACTACATGTTTGTGTTATTAAATCGTTTCGGCCAGCAAAAGGAAACGCGCGCGGCGGAATTCCGAAGCAGACTGTTTTGAAAACCGACGAAAGCCTTGCTCAAGCTAAACTAGAGAACCCAGCGGAACCCTGGCTGTAAAATAACAGTGACGTTCACATGCACCACCTAGCCTTTGCACTGATATTTTCACAATCACATACAATAAATAGATACAAGTAAACTACGTCAAATAAATATTTTAATTTAAAGAAACAGTATTGTTGAAACAAATGTGAAATTAAATTACAATAGTATAATAATTATGAAATAAAAATATAGAATGAAATATTTATTTAAAACATTCTGAACAACCATATGATTTTTCGTATAAAAATAAAACTGTTTTTAATTATTACTGCTATTTAATACTATAGATATTTTTTAAATAATGTTAATACAAATTTACAAAAATCATATATGAACGTACCAAAATGAAGATTGCTTTCGCATATCGATTTACCTAGCACTATGGACCGACATGTTATATTTTAGTAAAATATTTATGATGTTAAAAGTAATTTATTTAATAATTTAACTAAAATTCTAAAAGTTACTTGAATTACAAATCTTAAACAGAAAAAGTTTAGAGATATTTCATGTTTCGCTCGATATACATGAATGTTTTCCTACATTAAATATAGGCCAATATCGATTACTATAATGCTTTCAAGAGGGACAAAGTAATTTCCTGCGCCAATCTTTATTATTGTTAAAATGTTTAGACAATATTTATCTTTATTAATATATTAAAAATATAATATTCTTGGTAGAGGTTGGTTGGGAATACATTCAATAGTAAATTGCAGCTTAAATGTGTATGACTATATATCTATATAGTATAGGCATATAGAAGTATACATTTAAAAAAAATATTAGTTTATATTATTAGCTAAAGAATTCTTCTACAAGCAGGCTGGAGTCCAGACGGGACCATATTAAATTATCGATTGAAGAAATAAAAGAAGTGCGCAAGTGCAGTACTGCGTCCCAAGCAGTCACAAGCAGAATTGTGTCTACCACTAGGCCATTTAGCAGCCATCAGCAGCCATTTAGTTGGAACGAGTTGTATCGAGTTTGGTGTAGGCATCTTATTATCTGGTATTAATAAAAATATTTGCTTTAGTGAATAATAACACAAAAAATTTCAGAAAATGACTTGGGGGTTTGTCACTTGTGGTCCAAATGAGGCACTAGTCATTTCAGGTAATTAGTATTCCACGACATAAACAAACGTCACTTGATTAGTTTCAATGATGTCATGTCAATTCATATACATAATTAGGCATAATATTTATACATTACTTTTTTTCATATTTTTAGGATGTTGTTATTCCAAACCCCATTTAGTTCCCGGAGGCAGAGCATTTATTTGGCCTGCAATTCAACGGATACAAAGGTATATATATACATAAACTTGTATTTCCATTATATACATATATATTTATATTATTTTAGAATATCTTTGAATACCATGACTTTACAAGTAGATAGTCCAACAGTTTATACAAGTCAGGGAGTGCCAATTTCAGTAACTGGAATAGCACAGGTAATATCAGATAATTGAAAAGAAGAAAATATTAATTTTGTACATAGGTTAAGATTCAAGGGCAAAATGAAGAAATGTTATTAGCTGCTTGTGAACAGTTTTTGGGAAAAAAGGAGAATGATATCCAACATATTGCATTGGTAACATTAGAAGGTCATCAAAGGGCTATTATGGGTTCAATGACTGTTGAAGAAATATACAAGGATCGCAAAAAATTCAGTAAACAAGTATTTGAAGTTGCATCTTCTGATTTAGTCAACATGGGCATCACTGTAGTTTCATACACTTTAAAAGATATTCGTGATGAAGAGGTAATTTGTTTTTTATTAGTTAATGTAATTTAAGTTTAAAATATTTTACAATTTATTTCATTTGCAACAAAGGGCGCCAAGGTATGTTATCTGTTTTATAAATATGTTGCATGCATTTATTAGTTATTATGGCCACTATCGCTTCTTGTATTTCATTTTTATAATAATACAAATTGCAATCTTTCACATATATTGTTGTTCATACATTAGGGATACCTGAAAAGTCTAGGGATGGCTCGTACAGCTGAAGTCAAGAGAGATGCAAGAATTGGGGAGGCTGAAGCCAGGTGTGATGCACAAATTAAAGAAGCCATTGCAGAAGAACAAAGAATGGCTTCAGTCTTTCTGAATGATACTGATATAGCAAAAGCACGAAGAGACTTTGAACTGAAGAAAGCTGCATATGATGTTGAAGTGCAAACGAAAAATGCTGAAGCTGAATTAGCGTATGAACTTCAAGCAGCTAAAACGAAACAACGAATTAAAGAAGAACAGATGCAAATTAAAGTTGTAGAGAGGACACAGGAGATTGCTGTACAGGAACAAGAAATAGCAAGAAGAGAACGTGAATTAGAAGCTACAGTGAGAAGACCAGCGGAGGCGGAAAAGTTCAGACTTGAGAAAATAGCTGAAGCAAATAATAAACGGGTTCTGTTGGAAGCTGAAGCCGAAGCAGAGGCGATTAGGTTAAAGGGACAAGCTGAAGCTTTTGCCATTGAGGCTAAAGCTAAAGCAGAAGCTGAACAAATGGCTAAAAAGGCAGATGCGTGGAAGGAATACAAGGATGCAGCTATGATAGATATGCTACTCGATGTTCTTCCAAAGGTAAGAAAATTTATCTATCTTTGTGTTGAAATTTTAAAAATAAAAATTTTAGGTGGCTGCTGAAGTTGCTGCTCCGTTGTCTCAAACGAAAAAAATAACAATGGTTTCAAGCGGTGACGGCAACGTGGGTGCATCTAAATTAACAGATGAAGTATTTGCAATTGTGACTAAAGTACCAGAATTGGTTAAAACAATGACCGGAGTCGATATTTCCAAGGTAAGTTTACATAAACATTTGTAATAAATGCATAATACTAGATTTTCATTTTTTTCAGTCTGTCCATGCAGCCTAAATCAATATATACGGAAAAATAAACATGCATAATGCCTATAGCTTATATAACATATATAATATATTTTGTAATTATTTTATTTCCAGCTAATTATGTACAATTCGTAATACAGTAAATTTTCCTTATAAGTGACCTAAGAATTAATTCAGTTTTAAAAAATATAACAAGAAATAGGAATAGTGTTTGTTGGGTGTATGAAAAGGCTTGTTATGCATAAATATAAGAAAATATAATTAGTATCACGTTTTAACAAAAAATGTTGCTTAAATAAAGGACGCTTATATCGAGAATTCTCTGTATTTATTAGAAATTCGTATAGCAAATATATAGTATTTTAAATAAATATGAAAATACTAATTATTGATTGGAATGCATTAGCCAATTATATGTTTTTATGTTTACAATAAATGTTTATGACTGAAAATATGCATAAGTGGCATTCGAATAAAACTAATATACAAAATTAAATAATTCACAATACCTCCCATAATTAATAATTATATTTATTGTAACTTTATTGTTGAAAATGATTTGAATGACTATCAGGGTCACAGAAAGGAAATCTTATGCCTGTGGCCAAATATCTAGTTTACGCCCCCGTCTTAAGAGATTAAATGGGTCAACTATTTAATTTCAGTTCCTCTCTCCTCGAGAAAACAATACATTACCTATTAGTTGCGCCTTAGCGCATCCAAGTTTATTGCACCTAGGACTGACCGCCCTCCTCTTTTCGTGTTACTATATCAATTTGAATCCAGTGTTTATTTGTAAATGTTAGAATAGTAGCCAAGATACATTATTTAATCGGCATCAAATAAACGCATCAATTGGGTTGGGTCTACATTATTAGATTAATATAATATGATAATAATATACAGGTTTACGATTGTTCCAGGTACAAATAAAAAAAATAATTTGTATATAATTATTTATTTAAAATATACAAATATCATAATAGAAAATATAATTTAATTGAAAAAAATGTAAAAACCAGTTTTAAAATATAAAAGAAATCACAAAAATGATATTTTCGTTGCAAATTAAAGTTACAAAAAATGTCCCATTAAAATTTTCTATAATAAAATATATTAACATTTTAACAAAATATTGGCACAAAACCCATAAGAAAACAATATTGACAATATTATACAATACAGAATAGATTAATATATCTAGTAACATGTGATGTGTATGATAATTATAGTTCAATAAAACTGCATCCATATTCAAACCTTGCCAAGTAGATCGTGTACGTACATCTTTTTCCGATAGCCCCGTTTTAAAAATAGCCTAATTAATAAGATAATTAATAGAAAACATAACAGGTAAAGAATGAAACACATACTCGCATCCATTTGCTGGAGGACCGAAGTAGTCATATTTTTCTGTATCACACCAGGATGCATTACTCTTGAATCTGCTCCAATATACCTAATGTTTAAACTATTGTACATAATCTTCAAGTACTTAAGAACCTCGTTGTAATCCCAATTTGTACCTAAGCGACATTTCGGGCAATTTGTAGCAGAAGGGAATTGGACTTTAGGAAACTCTGGATCCTCGGACACATCCCCAGACAATCTTTTATTGACAGTATTATGGGCCATCCATAGCCACAAAATAGCTGAATTTGCCGATGTTACACCCTCTAAATCTCGGCTAACAGCCATCTCTTGAAAATGTCTGCTGCAATCTGCACAACCGAAATAATTCTTAATGTATCCTTTCATAGCATGTAACACTTCTTTAGGCATATTAGTTTTTTCTGAAGCTTCAACTGTTAAAAAATGGAAAAGCATCCATAGTCCACAAGGATATCCTCTTTTCTCACTTGTACTCCCATCACATGCAATCCATTGATGTTTTGAGCTAAAAACATTTGCTGCCTCTGTATCATACTTATTTACAACTTCAACAATTGTAGCTCCATCAAGTGATACTTTATCTTTGAGCAAATCTAATAATTCTTCCAGAAACGCCTTTCCTTGAATTCCAAATGGGAAATATTTAATTAAAACTGAAAAATAAGCTTTCAGTGCATCAAGTTTTTCACCAAAAATATCCTTTGTTGTTCCAATTTCATGTTTTAAAGAATATCTCAGAGCTGATTCCAGATCTGCTTGAAAGACAACATTTCCCATTTTCTTCACTTTATCTCTTAATTGTTTTTTGCTAATTGCTTCAATAAGAGATCCAATATCAGGTACTTCAGCATTAACCCATTTACCAGTAAATAATCCAGAGTCATCATTTTTTTTAATAACTAAACTGGGGTTCACATATTCAATAATTGCAGTCCGAAAATCTTCCCTGCTTTTTAATTGACCATTAAAATCATGTGAAGTATTAGAATCTGTTAATACAGTCATAAATGGATAACTTTGAATTTTGAACTTCTTAGTCAATGCTTCATTTTCTGTTGTGGCATATCTTACACAAATTTCTTTATATGCATTAAAATCTAGTGACAACTGAGGACCCAACATGCTTTCTGGCTTATCAATTACTAAAAATACATATTTAGCATTTACATTACTATCAAATAAATGTAAAATATTTGAATGTTTATAAGGCAATAATGTGGGAAAATCTAAGCCTCTTTTATTTTCTTGTTCCAAAATCATATGTTTAATCAAATAGTTTTTATGCTCACCCATATCAGTACCTTTAGTAACATCAGCACCAAGATGTTTCGAGTCTTCAATATAATTTTCATGAAAATATTTCAGTGTCGGATATGCCATAATTTCAAAATTTCTACAAAGTGCACTATTATCATCATCTGAACAATCAATTGCTCCTACTTTTATAATGTTCTTCCAGTCCTTTATGTCTTTAGCAAGTGATTTCCAAGATGGAGCAAATCTTTGGCAAAATCCACACCAGCTGTTATAAAATTCTACAATCCATGCATTTTTCTGTCCATAGATAATTTTTTTAAAATTGTTGTTTGTCAAAATTTCCACATCATCATCAGCAGAATACAGTCCTTGGCCTTCAATTAAACTTTTATATTTCTTCTGTTCATAAATACTTAATGAAGCATTATCAGAAAGTTCTATGTAAATAGCAACAATTAAGAAACATGCAAACACTTTTCGATTCATTTTGTATATAAATCAATGCGAATGTACATAACAATCATCTACTGATTGATGCTCTATTTAGGCGGACTGCGCTTACGGAAATTGCTTATTGAATTATCCAAAGTGCATATATTACTTATTACACTATATAAGTGTCACTAAGGCTTGATTGGTTGTCCACACTTGACTGAATTTCATACACTATGCAAATGTGCATCGAAGAGTTTGAAAGCCATTGCTAGGTCTTGCTAGGTTATCTTCTCCTTTCCCCTCCACACTTCACTTAGATTGAGCATATTGCTAGGTTATAAAACAATGCTATATTACTTCCAAATATACACAGATGTGTATTTATTTGCCTATACATATTTTCTCAGATTATTTAGGGCGGAGCATTGGTTAAGTGGACAAGTGAAATCGAGATTTAGGTCAAATACATATATTTTTGTATTATCTATTATCTATATACATATTATATTTTAATATTTTATAAATATTTGCAAAATAAATTTCTAGAGTGGCAACATTATAACAGTGAAATTCTCTAATGCCAGTGAAAACTTAAGAAAAATGGAGCACGAATTAAACGTCAAATTTCCATGTTTATTTAAAAGGATTTATATTTTGTATTTATAACTCGAATATTTTTTAATTGCATTTCTTGAATTTTTAAAATATAAAATTATTATGGAAGCTGTATTTCATGAAAAGGTATTTATTGAAACTATATAAATATATAAATACATGATTTAAAAAAAAATTCTAGCAAGAAGGATCCCTGTGTGCACAGCATTGCTTGAATTCTCTATTGCAAGGTGCTTACTTTAACCCAGTTGATTTAAGTAGTTTAGCATTGAGTTTAGATGAAGCTGAAAGGATTCGGATGGCTGAGTGTGGAGAAGAAAGTGATGAATATCAAAGATTCTTAAGACAGCCCTCTGGTAACATGGATGATAGTGGATTTTTCTCTGTGCAAGTCATAAGCAGTGCTTTGGAAGTCTGGGGTTTGGAACTAGTTCCATTCTCTAGTGCTGATGAAAGAGTGACATCCGTATTTTCAAATCCATGTAAAATGCAAGCTTTTATATGCAACTATAAGGAACATTGGTTCACTATTAGAAAATTAGGCAATCAATGGTTTAACTTAAATTCATTGTTGAATAAGCCGCAATTGATATCTGATACTTACCTGGCTTTATTTCTGGCACAATTGAAAAATGATGGTTATTCAATTTTTGTTATATTTGGAGTACTGCCAGATTGTGATGCTGATCATTTATTAAAATTAAAACCTGCAATTCAAATAAATTCAGATATACAAGAGCAAGATGATACCCATTTACAAGAGGCTCTCCAGCAAAGTTTACATGAGAGCAAAGATTGTGAAGAACATGAGCTAATAAAAGCTATACAAATGAGCATGCAAAGTAATACTGAAGAAGATGATGATGTGCTACTACGTAAAGCTATCCATATGAGTTTAGATTGTTAATTGTATTTTATTTATATAATATTCTGTTATTTAGATTTAGTATATAACTGTATGTAAAGCTTTTATTTCTTATAAATTGAATAATACAAATGGATGAGAAGACTATTTTATTTATATGGAATATATGATATATATATATATGTATATTTGTATCATAATTTAAAAAGTACTTTGTTTTTTTCTCTATCTGAAGCGTAATGATATGGCAACGTTGGAAATTTTTTTAGATGTAGTTTTTGTTTTTCTTGAACATGTTGACATTCAACATGGCGGCATGTCGTCAGTGCTGTGCTGTGTCGTGGTGAGTTAATACAATATAAAATTACCATAAAATAAGATGAAATATTACTGATATGAGTAGGTAGAAGCTTTTATTATTGTTTTGCGTTAAATTGTCTGAGAATTAGTAATGATCGGTACGCGCTTTATGACATATAGTGATAGACCTTTTAACCCCATCAACATAATATCCGTGCCATCTTTCCTACGCAGTACATGGTTAGGCAAATACAATTTATTATTATATGTTATTTGTTTGTCTATTGTTTGATAGTACGGATTTTACTTATAGTATTTATACTGCAACGTATGTCTCTATAGTATGTATTTGATTTATGAATTATATTTTTTGGTCAAGTTTTGGGAACGTTTACGTCTATTATAACGTAAATCAATAATTTGGTCCTTGTTTCATTTGTGCGCTTCTAAATGCACATGTTTTTCTAGAAACCAATGATTATCATTCAATTCTTGAATTAATGATATGTACATTTCTTTTTAAAATCAAAATTCTTATAAAACTAAACATTAATTTAAATTAAATATATATAAAGATCATTATTCAAAGTTGAAACTGTTTTTGGCTAGAAGTTATTTTTAAGATAAAAATACTTTTTATAAATATTTAATATTTTCTAGGAAATGTTTAATATTTATGATATTGTTTTCTCCATATTTAATGAAAGATACCTTATTTTTAAATAAACAATTTATACATTATCTGAGTATTAATCTATTGTTCTCCATTTTGTTTTCAGCTTGTGTAACTAAGAAACTCAAAATTTAGATTAGAAACAAATTGAAAGTAACTAGAGCATCTGCTTAATTTACTGGTCTTCAAATTATATACAATCTTTCAAACCTAAATTCAGAATACAAAAGTTGAAGTGTTGAAAAGATTAATATAAATTTGCATTCTAAAAACTTCAATGAAAAGCAAACATAATAATAACATATATTTGAATATATCATTGATAAACATAAATAAGTATAAGAATATAGCACAATCCAGACCCAGCACGCATTGAAGACATCTGAGGATTTTTAGTTCAACTTTTATTTTCCATTTATTAAATTATTGAAATATTATATACATCTGAAACTGAACACAACTGGACTGTAGGAACCCCTGATTGATTTTTGTTTTTCTTTAACTTTTTATTTGACTATTAATATAAATATCCTACTGGTAATGTAAATGTAAAACAGAACACTTGATTTCTTGAGTATTTGCCATTGAAGTAAGTGGTTGAATTGATTTTTTAAATTAAATTTTTGCCCTCTTTGTGGCTGCCATATATTTGACTGTACACTGTGGGAGTGGTATTTTGCATACTGTTTTTAACGATTCTGTGATATTCACTAACTTAAGATAAACGACACGAAGTGAAGAATTAAACATTAAAACACATAAATTTAAAACAAAATAAGAAATAATAGATCTGATACTTTTCTAAAGACAATGTCCACAAATCCTCAGTGGAAAAATCTCCAGTCGCCAGATACCATGAATCAAGATTCTGCCATAATTGATTATAAACCAATGAGTAGTAATGGAAAGCAACCACAAGGTTTGAACTTTAATACTAATCGCTCGAGGTATGGTCAAGAATTCCCACAGTTGTCTGACAAAACACAACCGTCAAACTACAATGGTAGCGGAAGTAACGGAGGAGGAAACACCTCTAGTGGCGGGAATATATTTGGCTCCAACCCTACCACAAGTGGAAATCGCTTTCCAATAGGAACATTCACTATGGATTCTACTAATTCATATAATAGTTCAGGAGATTCTCCACCAATCTTCTCTAATGGTACAAGTGCTCCATCAACTTATACTGATCCAAATTCAGCAAATATGGGAACTCGAGAAACTGGAATAATTGAAAAACTATTGGTAAGAATCAATAAATAATATCAGTTGAAAGTAACATTTAGTAAAGATGACGTTTCTTTTTTGACGTTGATAATTTTGAAATTGTTATATTTGTATCTGTTTATTTTTGACATTTTCAGCATTCATATGGGTTCATTCAATGTTGTGAACGCCAGGCTAGATTGTTTTTTCACTTTAGTCAGTTCAGTGGTAATATTGAGCATTTAAAGATTGGCGATCCTGTTGAATTTGAAATGACCTACGATAGACGTACCGGTAAACCAATTGCAAGTGCAGTTACAAAGATTGCTCCAGAAGTTGTAAGTACAAACATAAATAGCAATATATATTTATAAGATATGGGGTGTGAGTTTTTATATATGTATTATTTGCAGGTGATGAGCGAGGAACGAGTGACTGGGACGGTCACCACGGAAATTAGAGGGGAAGGTTCTAGCGGCGATAATCAAGGTAGGATTAGTTATGAAAATCGAGGCGAGTGTTTCTTCTTACCATACACCAAAGATGATGTCGAGGGAAATGTGACATTGCGTTCTGGGGATAAAGTCAGCTTTCAAATAGCCACTAATCATAGGTAAATATTTGTACTTAATTTTTGAAATCTTGTTTGACTCTTTTTTTAAAGGGGTAATTTGGGAGCGTGTCATGTGAGGTTAGAAAATCCACGGCACCCAGTGAAGTACCAAGGAGTCGTTTGTTCAATGAAAGAGAGTTTTGGTTTTATTGAGAGAGCAGATGTGGTTAAGGAAATATTTTTCCATTTCTCAGAGGCCAAAACTAAAGAAGAGTTGAGACTTGGGGATGACGTGGAGTTTACGATACAAACTCGTAATGGAAAGGAGGTAGCTTGCAATATAACTAAATTACCACCCGGAACTGTAATTTTTGAAGACTTGAAACAAGAAATTATGAAAGGGCAAGTTCTTAAACCTTTAGATAGAGGGGTTAGCGTTCGTCATCAAACAGATGCTTTGCCTGGAAGGATTAGATATCGAGCACAGGATCATTCTGAAGTCGAAATTGCTTTTGGAGATAAAGATCAGAAAGGAGATTTTACATTACGTCACGGCGATTGGGTCCAATTTAAAATCGCAACAGATCGGCGTGATCAATTGAACAGAGCTACACATATTTCTCTTTTAGACGAAAGTTTTGTAGTTTCCGGAGAAAAGAGAGAACAAGGTGTCGTTGCTTCTATCAAAGATGGTTTTGGTTTTTTAAAATGTGTGGAACGAGATCCCCGACTTTTTTTTCATTTTAATGAAGTTCTTGATGTTGAAAAAGATATTTTAGTGGGCGACGAATATGAGTTTACTGTTATTCAAGATCAAACTAGTACGTTTTCGAATAGCAGGCAAAGTGCTATTAGGATGAAATTATTACCTTCAGGAACAGTTCAATTTGAGACTAGGGTAGAGAACAATGTAACAGGTATTGTTACGAAAGATGTGCCAAATAATTGGCCCAGTCGCAGTCCAACAAAGTGTCTTAATGGTCATACCAATGGAGATGGTAATCAAGACTTTGGATTTATTAGTTATACATTACACGGCAACAAGAAAACTGTCGCATTTTATTCGAAAGATTGCGATATACAACATCCAAGAATAGGAGATAAAGTTATGTTTAACATAAATTTGATAAAACGTAACAAAGAGTATATAGCTGTCAACGTTATTGTAGTAGTAGCGTCTGGAGTGATTAATGGAGTTACCAAAAATAATGCTCGCAATGTTCCTGTGTTTCAGGGCTTTATTGCCGCCCTTAAAGATGGTTATGGTTTTATTGAAACTGTTGATCACAATAGAGAAGTCTTTTTTCATTTTAGGTAAATATTCATATAAAACTAATATTATCTGTATTAATTCATCTTTTAGTAATTTTGATGGCGATGCTACAAATCTGGAGTTAGGACAAGAAGTAGAGTACAACGTTGGTGTACGTATGTCAGGTTCATGTTCTTCTGCTGAAAATGTAAAGGTTATTCCGAAAGGTAGCATAATATTGCCAAAGATAAGTGGTGATTTATTAGAAGGATCTGTTATTAGACCTCTAAGATCAGCAAAACCTGACCAAAATGAGTATTCTGGCCTCATACGTATCAAAGACGAAGATATTAATGTCACTCGAGAAGTAGAATTTGGAATAATGGGATTGATTAATAAGCGCGAATTATTGCAAGTTGGTGATACTGTCCAATTTCAAGTAGACTCTACAGGAAGGGCTGCTAACATAAATGCGATACGTAAAAAACTCAGAGCAACTGTGGATGCGATAAAAGGGCAATTTGGTTTTTTGGCTTATGAAGTAGAAGAAGGAAAAAAGTTGTTCTTTCATATGTCAGAAGTAAAAGAAAACGTCAGTTTACAAATTGGCGACCAGGTGGAATTTGTACTAGTAACTAATCATCGTAGTGGCAAGTCTTTTGCTTGTAACGTGGTTAAAGTTAGGTAAGAATTTATTTTAGTTTCAATTATTTATATTTTAAGGTTTATATTTTCTTAGTGGTGACGTGCAAGCTCGACCGGAACGATTAATAAGCAGGCTACGGACAATTTCGTTAGATGATTCAGGTCCTAGATTGACAGTGGTTCGGCAACCTAAAGGTCCTGATGGTTCTAAAGGATTCAGGTTGGATTTTCGTGCGATTCGTTTGCCAGGAACAATAATTGAATAGTTACGAAATAAAAATCATAAACAGCCATAAAAGTAATTATATCATTGCTTACATGCAATGTAAACGTCTCAAATGTTATGTTTCTATCATTAGCCAATATAATCTACTTTATTAGCAGTGGAGTTGGATAAAAAACTATATACTGTATTTTATAAGTCTATTTGAGCAACAAATAAAATGCGATTACTAAAAAAAATTGGCTGAAAAGTTTCAGAAGAATCAAGTTATAATTATTTTACTTCTGGTATACAAGAATATTATTAGCTACATATAAAAGAACAAAATGTGCGCTAAAATCACTGCTTAAAAATACTAAAAATAATTAGAAATACTGAAAAAAAACGCATACAAATATAACAAGTAAATAATATGATAATCCATTGACAAATATAAAAATACAATGAATTTAATTATTAGGAAGAAACTACAAATTAAGGTATTAGAGATTATAATTGAATTTAAATAGAGAAGACTGCATTAATAAGTGAAACTATTGTAACAATGTTTATTATATAAGACCCAAGCAAGAACTTACAAAACACTATATGATATATAAAAGCTAAGTAAACTTATAAACAAAAGCATGTTATTTGATTTTGTTCTTACTTTCATATTTTTTTTTAAACAATTCAATTTAGGTGTTTTATAATCGAATATATTATAATACAAAGTCAGTAACCGCAATTTTGATCAATGTTTGTAATATATTTTTTAAATATCTTAAATCTTTCTGTGATAGCTGCCTGCTAATTAATTATTTTGAATTTTACCACCCAACATTAGTCTCTCAAACGAAGAATACTTTTCTAGACATAAGTACAATGTTGAATGTATAAAAAAATAAAAATAAAAACAAATGTAGTACACT
>NW_017097552.1:697-6860 GCF_001412225.1 Nicrophorus vespilloides | reverse complement strand
TCATACAAATATCAATAACACATAAAAATAACTCTCATAATTGTCCACTCAAGACTACAGCAGTTTGCTTAAACATCTGTAATTCTCTCATTTAAATTGATTTATGTTAAAGACAAGACAAGTTGACAATTTACATTGAGTTGCAAATTAAAATTGATTTTTTGTTTATATTGAGATTTTGCATGTTCAAACGTATAGGAAATTAACGACTTTTGTGCTTTTCGCAATATTCCTTCCCAGAAATATAATTTAATCTAAATAATCAATCGCACGGCGTCGCCGCCGCCGCCCCGACGCGGCCTGACCTAAATTCCCGCAGGATGTAAAACAAATTTTTGTTTTATTTGGCCCATATCAAAAATATACGATAAGCATGCAACTATGTAGTTTGTATGTGAGTGAGTGTACTGGTGTCTATTCATAGACTTTCGCGGAGTAAATTAAGACGGATACGGGCAATTTGTAAATAAACAAAATTCGCCAGTTTCCATGCAATTTCGCGAAATAAATAGACTATCGTTCCTTCAGTTGTCATTGTTTCATGCTTAACGTTAAGTCGGTATTAAGAGGCTAATTCTTAATGCTGTCGTGATCATCGGAGCTTAGGCAACTCTGTTCACTACGAAGAGTTCTGATCCTTGAAGATGATCTGTAATTACGATGTTTTGGTTGCTAAGATACATAAGCTTCCAACAATAACAAACGCTTATTGTTTATTATGAAACATAACATAGCTATATTATGGTGTCCCTCGAATCCAAGGACTTCTTAATTTTTTTTATTTACTTAATTTAAATACTAATTTAATATACTTGATTAATTCTATTTCTATTCGATGGCAATCGCAAGCTCAAAATCCCGACAGTGTCTTTTATTATTATAAATTTCTACAATAACATTTTTATGGTAGTCGGGATTTTGATATAGTCGGGATTTTGAGCCAGCCGGGATTATGGTAGTCGGGATTTTCATGGTCGGGATTTTGACATAGTCGAGATTTCAAGCGTCGGGATTTCAATAGACGATTTTTCGGTTGTCGGGCTTGCGATATAGACCCATTTGCATTTAATTATATTGTATCATAACGCTATAATAATGCAAAAATTCAAAGTTCATTACTGCACGAACCTACAGAAACAAATTGATTTGTAATTAGTTCTGGAAATAATTGAATTACGTTGATTTAAAACGAAATTCCATCGAAGTTTGATTGCACAAAAATAAACGATTACATTCTAATCATGTTTTATTTTATTCTTTGCTTGTGCTCTTAATGGATTCTAAATCCGTGCAGACGTTGCAAACTTAATGTACTTACTTAACGTATAAATCATTCGATGAAAAATTGGATTAAGCTTATTGAAATTGATGAGTTTATATGAAAAGAGGACGCACCTACACTTTTCCACGAACCTTGACCCAAAACGTTTAAGTTTTCTTCTTTTCCTTTTTGTTTTTCGATTCGGACCTTGGAAATTTATTCAGGAATAGCAAATAAATAAATTGTAAACAGCAATGTTTGTGTCGCATTAAAAAAAAAAACGCGGCGTTTTCGATAAAATGGAAAATTCTCAAGGACATTTCGAATGATTAATAGTAACTAGGAAGTTTGTTTTTTTGTATTTAATTTAAAATTTATTTGTTTTTTCGTAAAGTGTGTGGGACGTAATTTTATTTTACAACATGATAAACTTGTTAAAAACTTGTTTTTATCTAATAAATATACACATTTTATTTTATAAATATTAATTATTTATGCTATAAGAAATAAAAAAAGTTTGTGAAAGATAAAGGAAGATTTATAAATGTTTTAGAACTAAGTTTAATTATAGTAAGTTATTGGTGAAGGAAGAGGTTGATGGAGACCGGAAGGAAGCGAATCCCGGAAGCGACGTGTGTTCTCCTTATTGGAGGGAAGTGACCTGCGGCGAGTGAACCACAGTTACTTTGCAAATTGCGGCGATCGTCGCAGTAACAGTTGGATGAAAAAGAAGACGAACGAAAAAACAAAATAGCGATACCTAGGAATAGGAGTAATGGACTTTTAGAGTGAAGACTCTATTTCGAGAGTTCAAGAGAGAACGCGTGGCGTGCAAAATGCTGAAAAGATCCTCCTCCGATAATTCCCTGAGCCATTGAACACATCTGGCCTCTCTCATTCTCTCCAATATCATCATTATTACGATTATTACCGCGAAAACGTGACGTCAGGTTTTTCGGATCTTCAAATGATCAATACATCACTTTTAAAGCAAATATTAAGATCAAAATCTTGAAAATGAACTAATTTTTTGTGTGTACTAATGTGTTTTCTTTTTTATAGGGACGAAAGGGAGAAGGTGCGAGTGTCGATTGTGCAGCAGTCGAAGCCCTGCGAGGTCGTATTACCGGATGAGCCTGTTATCATAGCAGACGCGGACTTCATAATGGCAACGATGATGATAAATGAATCGAATCACATAGTCACCACTTATAATAGACAGGAAAGGTAAGAGAGACCGACGACGATTGCTCTACCCCGATCACAATTACAGATTACGTTATTTGTGTATGCTCATAAAATACACACGCACTGTACGTATACAAAGTTACACAAAGCTGCAGATTAAAAGCCTTCTCCATCTACAACTATTTATAAATATCTCTCTCTCTCTCTCTTTGGCCTTATTTGTACGTTTTGTGTTGCGGCCTTTCCGAGCGGTTTAACACGAAAATACCAATCACGTCGATGATCCGCGATATCATCTGTCCATCATCGTAACCCGTGGACGGACGGAAGTCTTAAAAGAGATTGTTCTAGACGATTTCCCTCCGTATTCTCTTAGTTAACTACTTAATGACTTGATCAACTTTCCTTGAACAAAATAGATAAACAGTTACCTGTTGCTACGAATTACTTGCTAACGGCATTTGCAATTTCATATATTTAACACAAAGCATACACACAAAATATAATTGGAAATGTTAAGATTAGATTGGAACTGGTTCAGTATAATTATTATCAGTTTCTTCTTCTCGAAAGCAAGAGAGTTTTCCTTCTATATTAGTATGACGTCCGCGTTCTTGGAAAAAGAGCGAAATTAATACCGTTCCGTGCTCGCCGTTCATCGTCTTATCCTTATGCATCAACAGGTTTTAATTTCTGTATTACTTTTGGTTTCTTTCTGTACGAAATCTATGTTTCTCTTTATGAAAACCTTGTTATTACTGCATATGTTACACGGTGAGATCGTGCGGACGAGGACGATGATAATGATGTCGTCGACCTCTCTCGATCATCGTAATTATTATTATATCACGACGATTTATGGAATTTATCTCATCTTGTCGAGTCGAATCTCGAGGAAGCTAGAGCTAGCGCGTCGAATTAAAATCACATCTCGTTCGGAATTTCGTGCTGATGGATTCACCAGAGGCGCATAATGTAAACCAATTATTTTGTTTACCAACAGCGAGACACAAGTATTAAATTTGAATAACGTATAGGATTTATCTCTTCAGTTTGTTCACAGATTTAAATTTGTTACTTTATCAAATCAATTTGTTTCAATTCAAATTGTTCATGTCTTTTCAGTTGGTCATAAATCAATTTGCTTAACTTTCAAATCCCAAATCTATTATTTTTTAATAAATATTTATAATTTGTTATTTATACTATTTCCTTACTTCAGTGTATGTACTGTTGCCAATTCTGCATTTATTTTTGGTGGAGTTGCAGGGTATATTTCATGAAAAATCAGCCATTTTGTTATGATTTTAGCGTACTATAACTTAGGTTTTATAATGAACCGGCTGATTGGGAAGAGAGCAATCAATCGGCGGAAAGTTAGTGGTCTGTTGTAATTTGCATCACAAGCAATTTGGTTTCATCAATTTCCTGTCCATCCAAAATTACATCCAAACGCGTTACATCACCGGCATAATTGTGATGCAATAGCGAATTGAAGCTAGATCACTAAACGTTGTTTCATCAAATATACTTTGCGTAAATGTAATTTTCTTTCAAAAGGATTTCTCGAACTAATTAATGATGTGAAAGATGAAAATGATGCAAAATATTATTACATTAATATACTGATGTAATTGGTTGAAAATTACGTTTTCAAATAAGGCATGACTTGCAAAACTTATACAGCTATATTTATAAATAGAGTTATAAATAGACTCAGTTTATAGTTCGTTCATTTGGTTTATTTATATTACAAATTGCTTGAAGAATATCAATTAATACTTTTATCAAATCGATTATTTCTTAATTATTTATTTCAACATAAAGTCAGGAATATGCTATTTCTTCTATGCGTGATTTTGTTCTGCATATTCGTGTTACAAAATGAATTGTGCGGTTTTGAAAGAGATTTTTTATTTAAGAAAAAAAATAAAGGTTTAACATTTCATTGGTTGGTGAATATTACTGTTTTCTGTTGTAATTGTAGAATACTGTATGAAAATAAATATATTTATATTAAAAAAAAAACACACACACACACATATAGACGGAAAATGTGCACGGACCGAAGGTCGAGCCATCTATAAATACTCGGGTTACGTAATCGGCGATAAATTTCGAGCGCGGCGTATGGTTTGTTGTTGATGCTGTGTCTTTTTCGCCTCGAGGGGTTTTGGAGAAGCTTTTGCACTGTAAATAATTTACTCCAGATACGTAATTTCCATTTTTTTTTTCGCTTCTTCTCTCCTCTCATTGCGGTTGAGCGTGAACTCAAGATATGACGCAGACGAGACGAGACGGCGCAGCCTTTTGTGCAACGTCTAGATGGACTTTTTCATAATTCATGAAGAAAAAGTGACGGGCGAGATGATGGAATGAAAGGGAGGTGCATTTACCTCCGCAAGAGGAATGACTCATCATCGGCGGCGTTTTCCTTCGGGCACGTTGAACCTCCTCCTCTTCTGGATCGGATCGCTATGCTAGATTGGTTTTCCAGTGTGAAAACGCCTGAAAGAATCTCACTGAAATACATGAAATGAAATCATATTTATAACATTCACTTTGAAATGTTAAGCTTAAGATTAAATTACTTTTCGGATTTGTTTTCAAAATCGGTTGGTTCTTGTTTCAAGTAAACTTGTTACGTAATTGGTGGTATGAAGTAAGTGTATTGCTAGTAGTGGTGTGCATACATATTTCATGAGTGGAATTGGAGTAAAACGTTGCCGGAAGATGAAAATGCATCAAGCTTTTAATGCCACGGAAAGCCAAGGCTATCCATTCAGCTGTCAGGCTTACTACTATATTAATTAAACCTTCTATATTATTAGCAAATTGCAGAAGTTGTAATAAGCGGGGTTGATTCGAGCGAGTAATCGTGTGGTGTAGCTCTTAATTAAAAAAAAAACGTCGCTCACATTCATTCATAAATGAAATGAACGTTATTTAAAAAACAGACAAAAACAATGCTTTACTTTACTATTCTATTAATATTTAGATACAATTTGCAGACAGACTAATTTAATCTATTTAAATCAATTTAAAAAATTAGAAGATTGCAAGGAAATGGAAATCGTCAAAGAGCCGAAGATTTCCATATATTTTTATGCAAATTTATTACGGGATGAAAAAAAACAGTGTACAAGGACTATTTAATGTAGTGGATGATGATTTCGGATAGATGTTTTCCGCTTCGCTTCTTCTCTGTATATTTTAATGAGGAAAGTGTGTAGGTAGGGGAGTGCAGCGCGAATCCAATGTTGGTAAAACGAGCGCCAGTGGAGTTAGCGCCGGGTAATGAGGAGATGAGATATTGATGTTATTAGGGTCAAAGCAATGAATTCTAGAGCAGTAAATCATCTTGAGCGTTGTTAGTTAGTACATGCGAATGCGCGAATTTTTCATACATTATTTTAATTCTTTACGAGAAATATCTTGGATTAAGTCAGCGTTTTCCAAACTGTGAGGCGCGCCTCCTTGGAGATGGGGATGGCGCGATTATTAGTAGCAGTGAACAATTTTCTGTAAAACGCGTTCAAAATTGAAAAAATGAAATTAGAACGTTCGAAAAAGCAGTGTTTTCACATTTCATTGATTTTCTTCAAAACCATATGCAAATATTATGAAAAATGAACGCTCGAAAAGCAGTATTTTCTCTTTTTAGTGATTTCTCAAAAACTAGAATAGATAGAATGAATCCAAAAGATGCTTATA
>NW_017097552.1:0-672 GCF_001412225.1 Nicrophorus vespilloides | reverse complement strand
AGTTCGAGTAAGCAATTTTCCAAATATCTGCTAAAGTATAGATACATTCCTGTGCTCTTATGCACATTGCTGTAATACGCGTTCAAAGTTGAAAAATTGAAATGAGAACGTTTGAAAAAGCAGTGTTTTCACATTTGATTGATTTACTCGAAAATTATAATAGATAGAATGAATCCAATAGATGCACATGAAATCTCAATGTTTGGGGAAGCCAGCAAGTATAGATACATTCCTGTGCTCTTATCCATATTGATGTAAAACGCGTTCAAAGTTGAATAATTGAAATGAGAACGTTCGAAAAAGCAGTGTTTTTACATTTTATTGATTTACTCGAAAACTATAATAGATAGAATGAATCCAATATATACACATGAAATCTCAATGTTTGGGGAAGCCAGCAAGTATAGATACATTCCTGTGCTCTTATCCATATTGCTGTAAAACGCGTTCAAAGTTGAATAATTGAAATGAAAACGTTCGAAAAAGCAGTGTTTTCACATTTAATTAATTTACTCGAAAACTATAATAGATGGAATAAATCCAATATATGCACATGAAAGCTGAATGTTTGGGGAATCCAGCAAGTATAGATATATTCCTGTGCTCTTAGCCATATTGCTGTAAAACGCGTTCAAAGTTGAATAATTGAAATGAGAACGTTCGAAAAAGCAG
>NW_017097551.1:0-19392 GCF_001412225.1 Nicrophorus vespilloides | reverse complement strand
AAATATGTATAAGAAATGTATAAGAAATGTATTGGCGTTTGAAGTTTGTAATTGACTTAATATATTTGAGGTTATACTCAGTCAAAATCAGTGCCGTACATAGCAACAAAACTATTATTTATAATTAATGACCCACCAGTGGGTCATGCCGTCGTCAACGTGTTAAAATTTTCATAGGATGATGTTGTCTTGTCATTCATGAATTTGACAATTATTCTGTCACAGTGACATTAAAATTTGACTTATTGTAAATGCGAACTGTTGATTTATTTTTTTTGTTTTTTTGTATCCCGTTTACGAATTAGTATGCAGTTGGATATTTCGACTTAATTATAATATTAATTGGTGTTAACCGCTTGCGTCGCGTTTGCTCGTCGTAACTAACGGTAGACGTGCCTTATCGTTGTCAAGGTGATTTACTCTTGTTTTTCGCTGCTCGCGGCTCGTTTCGTCCGTCTGTCCGTCCGTCGAGAGATGGAATGTGTGCCGAATTATTATGAAACGTGTGCGGAGAAGCCGTTAATCGTGCGTTTCGCTCAAATATCGTTTCCAAATCCGAGCGACATCATCCAGCATGATGATGATAGCCCTTGCACCTATTCAGATCATATGATCATCTGACAATTTACCATCATCAATGGGTTTACAGCGTAAAGGAGCTGAACCGTTCGCGGTGGTCAATGCTCCTTCCTCCTTCTTCGGTTTTCGAGCCGCTTCTGCCTTCTTCGTTTTCATCGCCCATTTCACGACCTCTACGTGAAGAAATGCACGCCCCGGCCTCCATACATAATCATGCATATACCTTATTTTCCATCAAGCCACCATACAACATACAACAATTCATTAACTAACTGTCGCTGACACAGTTATTTACGCTATTTTCTCCAAATTCCCTTGACCAACCTCGATTCTCACATATCATCCATATCCGCTGTTTGCAACGATGTTAATAATCATAATATTGGTAATGCGGAATGCGGCTCCGGCGCTGGAATGTTTTTTGTGTCCGGGGAGGCCTTGGCGAATGGCACTTTGTGTTGTTGTTCGTTGGCCGCGTGCTGGTACGCTATATATTATGACTAAGCCGCGATTCGAAAGTAAACACACTCTTAGACTCGCTCGTGGCGAATTGTACCATTATGTTTCTTTTTATTGAATTCTCTCACTCTCCTCTCTGATTGCAGATCGGGACTATGATTTAGAGCTGCCCACCGCAACAATGGAACAGTGGAACACGGGCGATCTGGTCTGGTTCGACCCTGGGGTCGGCAATTGGCTGCCCGGTGAAGTCCTCGAGAGCCACAAGAGCGCCAACGTGCTCACAGTTCAGGCCGTCATCAATGGAAAAGTAAGTGCATACACACTCATACCCACCCACGCACCGTACCAAATATTACTTGTCTACATGCCAAGTAACGTGCAAAGTATTTTACTTCACGTCACCAATTTTAAATGCAATGATTGAAATATTAAAACGAACACGCAACGAACAGAAATGAACACGTACAGACAGCATCGTTTGAGTGTTGCATAAGATGTGTTATTCTTTCGCTCGCCACGCACCGGCGATTCCGCTCGCATACACACACACACACATATGCACACGCAATCCGAAACATCGCCGGATAACGGATTTTAAATAGCTGAGGTCGTACGCGATTTCGTTCAATTTGAATGCCTCGAATTCCTCGCGCAAAAGTTTTCCAGCTATCATATTTAAGTGCCTCTTATCACCTTGTCGCAATGCAACTATGGTGAAATGTCAAGAACTTGGGCGCGGTAATAATTATTTCTATTTTTGAAATACTAATGTAGTCGATGATTTCTTCAAGCACTTGTTGTTGATGATGAATGAAACGATGAATCTCAATGAATCATCAATATCTATGATTATTCGCTATTATTACTAAATTATGCATCCTAGATATACGTAAATTAAAAGTAACTAAAATATGCCTTTAGACTGAATCAAATTATCCGATTATGATCTAAAAGAAAAGAAAGAGAGAAAAAGATGATTATGATGAGGAATTTGGATTTACATAAATTATGTTTAATGGTCAAATCCGGTTCACGAACTTTGCCACCACAGCACGGCAAGCGAGCATTTTACTAATAAAATAATCCGGCCTTGACTTAACGCCGAAGTCTCTCTCGACGTGTTTTCCTTTCCGTCTGGATTTCGCGTTCTCTGCTCTTTCTTTCTTCTTTCCTTCGCCATTATCATCGCAATCGAAGATTCTTCTTTTTTTTGTTGTTGTTGTATTGTCTCGTTTCTACATTGTGGGAAAGGATTTCGCGATACGAAGAGGCACCTATCTCCACCCACACGTTGGTGGCATCATCGTCAATTGCGCAAATTGCGTCTTGTATTTAATTGCGGATTACCCAATGCGAACAAAAGGAGATACGTGTACCGAGCAGCAGCAGAAAGATGATGTTGATGACGAATGAGTAGGCCACACTCGGTGCTCGGGACAATGGGTTGCATAATAATGTCAACTAAATCATGTTTGTTTGTTGCAGCCGCAGACGTTTGCCCTCACGGGCGGTGAGGGTTCGGTCAGATCGAGGCAGGACTTGGGTCCTGGCGGGGTCGAGGACATGACCCAGTTGTCGGACCTGCACGAGGCGGCGCTGCTGTGGAATTTGAAATTGCGCTACGACCGGAACTTCATATACACGTACGCCGGAAGTATCCTAATAGCGGTGAACCCGTACCGGATGTTCGACGCCAGCTACGGCATAGAGGCAGCAAAACGGTACAGGGGAAAGATCATAGGGGCGCTGCCGCCTCATCTGTTTGCGTTGGGGGCGGCAGCGTACTCGGCTTTGCCCGCCCCCCAGGTGGTGGTCATCAGCGGGGAGAGTGGATCCGGTAAGACGGAATCCACCAAGTTGGTTATGCAGTACCTGGCGGCGGTAGCGCCGAGCGCGCCCCGCGGTCAGGCGCTCGTCACAGAGCAGATCCTGGAGGCGGCGCCCCTCTTGGAGGCGTTCGGCAACGCTCGGACGACCAGGAACGACAACAGCTCCAGGTTCGGCAAGTACCTGGAGGTGTACTTCAAGGGCGGCGCGATCGTCGGCGCCAGGATGACGCAATACCTTCTCGAGAAGTCGCGCATTGTGACGCAAGCACCCGGTGAACGCAATTACCACGTCTTTTACGAACTCCTCGGCGGTCTGGCCGCCAGCGAGAAACAAAAGTACGGGATCGTCGAAGCCGACAAATACTTTTATCTGAATCAGGGAGGTGGCGAGTGCAGTCCCGGCCACTCCGGAGCGGATTGGGGCGCCCTCACCAGAGCTATGCAGGTGCTGGGCGTCGGCGAGTCCGAGCAGGACGGGATCGTCAAGATCCTCGCCTCCGTTCTGCACTTGGGCAACGTTTACTTCCATCGCAGGCAGCTGAGGCACGGCCAAGAGGGCGTCGAGGTCGGTTCCGATGTCGAAATCAAGTGGGCCGCTCATCTTTTGCAAATTTCCCCGACCGGTCTCCAGAGAGCACTGACCACTCGCATCACGGAGGCTCGCGCTGAACGTGTTCACTCTCCGTTAAGCATAGATCAGGCCCTCGACGCCAGGGACGCCTTCGCCAAAGCGCTCTACTCGGCTCTGTTCAATTGGTAAATACTAAACATCACCGTTGCGGTTTTTAAACATAAATTAATTTCGAAATACATTTCAGGTTGGTAACCAGAGTGAATTCGATTGTTCAAAGAGGCGGATTACACGATGCCGCCAGGATCTCGCTGCTGGACATCTTCGGCTTCGAGAATCTGTCGGAGAACTCTTTCGAGCAGCTGTGCATCAATTTCGCGTCTGAATCGCTGCAGCTGTACTTTAACAAATACGTGTTTAAACTCGAGCAGCAGGAGTACGGCAAAGAGAGGTTGGAATGGACCAATTTGACGTGGTCCGATAACACTCCGGTCATCCAGCTCTTGGGCAAAAAACCGGTCGGAATTTTGCATCTTCTTGACGACGAGAGCAATTTCCCCAGAGCTTCGGACGCCTCGTTCTTGGAGAAGTGTCACTATAATCATGCACTCAATGAGAACTACTGCAGACCTCGAGTAGGCGGTAGAGAATTTGGCGTGAGTTTTTCCGTTCAATGTGAAATGCGTGAAACTAATATTAATTTGTTTCCTTCGTCAGATTCGTCATTTTGCTGGACAAGTGTGGTACTCGGTGGATGGATTTCTGGACAAGAATCGCGATGCCCTGAGGCCCGAAGTCGTCGAATTGCTCGCATCAAGTAAAGAGCCTCTGGTAAGCGGCATTGCGAAACCGCTACTCACGCAAGCCCAAACGAGGACGTTGCCCAGAGGCACGAACGGAAGATTCGTGACGATGAAACCACGAACGCCCACCGTCGCCGCCAGATTCAGTGACAGTCTTCAGCAGCTGCTGGACTCGATGTCCAAGTGCAATCCGTGGTTCATAAGGTGCATCAAGCCGAACAACGATAAATCCCCGATGCGCTTCGACATGCCCGTCGTGTTGGAGCAGTTGCGCTACGCCGGTATGTTGGACACAATTAAGATCAGGCAATCCGGGTATCCGGTGCGCATGAAGTTCTTGCACTTCGTCGAGAGGTACAGGTATCTGCTGCCAGGAAAGATACCAAGGGGAGCGCCTCTGAGGGATCTGTGCAGGGCCGTACTGGAGAACAGACCACCAACCGGAACCGCCGGCCCCGACTATCAGCTGGGAGCAAGCAGAGTGTTCTTACGCGAGGCTCTCGAGAGACAGCTGGAAATAGCGAGAGGAGATCAGCTCAGAGATGCCGCCGTTACTATACAGAAACACATGCGCGGTTATCTGGCGCGCAGAAAGTTCCTTACTCTTAAGGACAGCTCGACCGTGATTCAGAAGCATTGGCGAGGATACAAGCAAAGGCAGGATTACAGGAAGATGAAGACTGGTATTGTCAGGGCTCAAGCCTTGCACAGGGGCAGGATGGAGAGGAGGAGATTCCAGAAGAGGAAGGCAGAGTTCAAGAGACGCGCGGAGGCTGAGAAGTTGGCCAAGGAGCGAGCTCGGCAAAGAGAGGAAAGAGAGCGCGAGCAGAGGGCGATCAAAGCGCAGAGGGCGACATCCGTCCACCATTTGGAAATACCCGCAGAGTTGGCATTCATCTTCTCTAAACTGGAAAGCAATTACACCCCACCGCACACGGAGAGGAATCTGGTGAAGGTCGTAGGTGGCGTGACCGGAGGACAACCGCATCTACCGCTTCCGCACGATCTGAACCAGTTCGAATTCGCCAAATTCACGTCCGTCTACTTCAAGGGTTCCGATTTGGGCGTGAAGAAAGAACCCATCCAGACTCCGTTCCTTTCGAAAGCAGCGGCCAGAGATCAAGACTTCCAAGACGCGGTGGCTCTCTTCAAGTTGATCTTGCGCTGGAGCAACGACTCGCAACTGTCCGGCGCCAGGGAACGTGCACTGGCCGACTACATAGTACACAAGGGGCTGAGTTCTAGGGGTCTTCGAGATGAACTTCTCGTGCAATTGGTCAATCAAACGTGGAAGAATGAAAATGCAGATAGAGTTTGGCAATTGATGTCGCACTGTTTGAGCTGCTTCCAGCCAAGTCCGGCTCTCAATAAGTAAGAACATCTTTTCCAATTACTTGTACTTGTACTTACAATACATTTCATTGCAGATATCTATTGAGATATGTGACGGATCACGCGACACCCACGCACAAGGAAGTGTTGCAAAAGAAGTTGTTGAGGGGCATTCAGAAAGCTCCACATTCTAGGACTCTCCCACCGAGTTTGCTCGAATGGCGAAGCGGAAAACAAAAATCCAACATGGCCTTACCTTTGACCCTCCCAGACGGAAACGTCGCTACGGTCAGCTCTGACTCTTGGACCACCTGCGAAGAGGTACTATAATTGAGTTATATCCATATACGTTTGCAATTCATAATTACATTATAATTTCAGGCTGCCCTCTTAGCCGTGTCCTCTATGGGTGTATCATCGGACGGTTGGAGTGTCGTCCTCGACGATGCCGGTGCTTTAACTGACTGCTCTGGCCTTGACTACATCTTCGATTTGGTCTCTGAACTGGAACTGTGTCCCGCATTCCCAGCAACTCGTTCGCAGCTGCTTAAAACCGGTGTGAAGAATTATTCACCCGTAGAGGTCGACCATCACATTGTGCGACCTCAAGTCCCACCACCCGAACCACCGACCGCACGCAAAGTCTCCACCTCGCCAAACCCAATGACCTCGTCGCGAAAATCATCCCGCGATTCTCAATACAATCAGCAACCGAGAGATAGTAGCACTCCGGCGAGGAAGAGTTCTCACGAGGCGCTATCGAGGAATTCGGCGTTGAACGAGAGGTACTTTGATATAGAGAAAGTTCGCTCGAGGAGTTTGGATAATTTGCTGAGCGAACCGGAGCCGCCGTCGCCGTTGGCCGATCTCGGTCTGAGTCAATCCCGATTGAATGATCGTTACCACTCGGTAGAACAATTGGCCCCCATCAAACCAGTCTTGGCTAATTCCAATTACAAGCAACAGGAGATCGAATTTGAATATCCCGATGTGTCCAGCATCAGCACCAGCAACAGAGGCGGACCCAGGTATATTAAATCGCAGTACAGCGGGAAGAAGGCGCCGCCCGGATCGCACTCTAGTCGGGCGCAAATCGAGAAATCCGAGTTCGGAGGTGTTCGAAGCTCGGCGATGTCCGATACCAGTGAAGCCCCTAGTCTGGCCAGTCACGTGAGGAGGGTGCGAGTACCCAGTCAGGCCTCTGACGTAGATCAGTTCTTGGATGAATTGTTCAGTCCCGTGTTGGACGGCAATTTGGATGAACTGAGCGACGCCCGTTCTTTGGCTGCCAGCATCAAAGGTGGACTAGGATCTGATATTTTAGACGATTTGGATATCGTAAATCCTGATTTGGATATGAGCGATGCGAGATTGATTGTTTCGAAGATTAAAGGTGGTGGAAATAGGAACAGGAGCAACAGTCAGGGCAGTTCGATGTTAGATCAGGAAGTGGAAAACATCACGCAAGGAACGAACAATGATGAGCGCCAAAGGAACGGCGGCGGCGGTAACGTCGACGATTACATAAGCGATCTGTTCAGGCCGATTTTCATCAACGATTCAATCAAGAATTTGACGGAGAAACATAACTTGGTGGAGAGCATCAAAGGAGGCGGAACCACGCATCAACCGAATGCCACCTCGAGTTCCGGGTACAATTACAACGCGCCCGTCGTCAGTCCGCAGATGATGCCCATGCTGGGATCACCGCAAGAGAGTTTCATGCCGATGTTCAACATGCAATTGCCGCCGACCGGTGATATTGCTTCGTACCAGCAGAATCTGCAGAGGGCCTTCCTGCAATCCGCGATGGCCCAGAACATACAGATTCAGCAGCAACTGTTGGCGCAGAACCAAGCGCTTCAACAGCTGCTAACCCAGCAGGCTTCAGACGCGGCCAAAGAGACGACCACCACGTCGTCGTCGTCGTCTTCGACGATCACCACGACTGTTAAAGCTCAAATCCATCAAGCGCCTGTGAGTCCGAACCGTAAGACTAGTTTCAACAAAAACTCCAATTTCAGCTCGAGAAAGAGCTCTTCGCCGAGTGATTATAAGATCCGAAAGGCCAGCACCGAGTCCACTATGAGTAATATGAGCAGCAGAGTACCGCCGCCGCCGCCCATGCCACCGCCATTGGACGGAAGTGAATCGGAGGCAAGGCCGTTTTTGGATCCGTATGGAAGGGCGAAAACCGTGCGCATCGGCAAATGGAGATGGCCTCCACCAAAAGACGGCACCAACGTTGAGAACGGTGAAGATTTTATGCAATTCAAGTTGCGTCAACATCACAGGAAAATCACGCCGAGCAACGGACATCCGTCCGGAGAATGGGAAGAAATAGAGTTCGAGTCCATTAAAGAGCCGGAGAAGGTGTCGAAGTCTTCGTCGAAGCGCAGCTTCGACATCGGCGCCAATAGACCGTCACCTGGCAGCGTTGGTAAATTGAAATTGTCTTCGGAGATGAGGCAAAGGTTGGAGCAGGTCACCGCCAATCACTCGGTGCGCTCCACTTCGAGTAAAGTGGACAAACCGGCGAGGACAATCAACAAGTTGGAAGACACCCGAAAGATGATGCTGGAGCAACAATTGGCCGGACGTTGGGGCGATTCTGTGGACGAGTCGAGTTCACCTCCCAGTCCGATAATTCCGCCTCAACCAAAATCACCGACTCAATCGAGTTGGGCTAGTTCCAGTTGGAAGCCAGGACCACCTCCGCCACCGATAGGTCCTTTGCCTCCAGCACCGTCTGGTCCTGCGCCTCCACCACCGATAAGACCTCTTCAGCAGCAACATCAGCCGCAACAACAGCAGCAGCAGTCGCAACCGCCTGCTCCTGTTGAGCCTCGCGTCGAGTCCTTCATGGCGCAGAGGCAAGATCGTGATACCTTCGGCGTGCATCAGAACAGGAATTCGATGATGAATCTGAGTTCCAAACGCAACTCGTTCAGCGCCAATTGGGACATCCAGAGCTCCGTCACGCAGGACACGCAGGAGGAGGAAGAGAAAATCATCGAGACGAGCAGACGGGATTCGTGGGACGAACCGGATCTCGGCGAGAAACGCAGCAAGATCAATCCTCTGTTGAACGATCGATGGGATCTCGATCCGAAGCCGAAGATGATGATGATGATGCAGCAGCAGCAGCAGAGCGATACACCGTCGGAACGACCGACGTTCCGTACGCACCAATTCAGCAAAGCGGAAAAGGAACGCGAGAAGAAACATTCGGTCAGCACCATCAACACCGAGAAGATGGACGAGTGGCCGGAGTTCATGAGACCCATTAAAACGCCACCGGTCTCGAAGTCACCCGTACCAGAGAGCTCGCCGAAGACGGGATCCAGACTACTGCCGTTGGGCGCGCCCGCCTGCGTCACGTACAACAGGGTTTCCTGGTTGCTGAGGGTCAGAAAGGAGGTCTTCACGCCGTCGGAACCTCTGGGGCCGCCGTCCACTTTGCATTTGATCTTCTGTCAGATCGCTGCGGACGCGTTCGGTCTCACCACCTGCATCCGTCTGAGCCAGAGCGAGAGACGAGCCGGCGTCGCTATGCTCAACGGATACGGCGTCACCTCCGACAATTTCAATACGCCGCATCGCGCAAACATCAAGAGGAACGTCATAGACCTTGCAAGGACTTGGCCCCTCTACTTCTCCAGATTCTTCCAGGTCTCCGGAGCCGCACAGGTAAATCGATCTGTTACCAACATCAATACTCGTAGACTAATTGTTAATTTTTGTCGCAGCTATCCGAGGTTCAGTTGCTCGCCGTCAGCCATTGGGGTGTGCACCTGGTGAAATCCGATGGAGGTAATCTGCAGGTGATCCGTAGCATCTCGCTGAGCGAGATCTCGTCGTGCACGGCGCCGCGACCGACGTCGGTGAGCTTGGAGGGTCCGCAGGGTCGCGTCTCTCTGCACACGACCCGCGCCCAGCAACTCTCGGAGATGGTCTCCAAGTACTGCGCGGAGAATAGAAAGGTGAGTTCGATTGTTCCCTTCCCTTCTTGGAGATGCTCTGATTATCTCGCGCTCATTTACAATTGATCTGGTCAGGTCAAACAGACCATGGCGCGCAGTGCGGATCTCTTAAAAATTCATCGTTCAATTAACGCGCAGATATGATTAAGAAGACAGCTCATTAAGTTGCTAATTGCGTCGGGCAGTAGCGCACCGCTCGACCAATCATAAATAAGCAAGGCTAGAAAATAAAAAAATAAAAACAGTAAATTCACGTTTTCCATTAGAACAAAATGAAATCGCATGGGAACATATATACATACATCTACTTGCATTTTGTAATGATCTGCAATCACGAGAGTGCAGATTTAATGAATCATTTTGCGCCTTGCTGGCGGCTTGGGTGCGCGCTCCACGGAATGCCAAGTGCACACACACACATAATAATTATTACTATATTTGCTCCACCGTTTTTTTTTAATTTTTCTTATTCACTCAAAGACAAAGTAAGAAACTTAAAATGTTATAATTAATTATCAATGAGAATGCCGTTAGCAATTCGGTCAAACTTTAATTACCAATTTTATGGTGGACTTGCATGCGTACACATATGTGTTCAAACGAAACGAGGAAAGAGAAAATGCATTAAGCGAATTAATAAATTCATCAATTTAGTTATTAGTTTTCTAGGACCGGTTAAAAGTCTATTGCTCAATATTACGAAGAGACACGATCTTGGTAAAACGTCGCCACCAACCTGTTGTTGTTTGCTCACCACAATTTCCATAACAACGCATAAAAACGAAAACAAAAAAAAATCCAGCCATGACGACCACTAACTAACTAATGCGCATCATTTTTTTTTCAATTTTTACTATATTTTATATTCAAAACAATAATTGAGTTTTGCAAAAGAAGTTACAGAAGACGAAATATGTTTTCGGTTGTTAAGAAAGTGCGGTTTTCTACTGCGCGAGAAAATAATGAGCAATTAGAGTAGACGATCGGAATCCGCTAATTGAATCTAGCTTTAATTTCTCTTTTGGTCGCGTGCGCTTCATAAAAAAAAAACAAAACCCCAACCAATATATATTTATATATTTGTAATTGAAGCAACAAAATAAGACCTCGAAACGCGTTGAGGGATGATGGAAGAAGCAAAGTTTGTTGCCTCTATTAGCTTTACGTTTCGCTTAAAGAGGAAGGAAGTGCAACGCGCGCGCGCGTTTATTATGATTATTATTACGTAGAATTATTAAGGATTTTTTTTCTTCATCTCGCATTAATTTGTGCGTACGAGTGTGACCCAGATAATTGCTCAATGGTCAGTTGTGGGTCAGAACTATTAGAGCTTGATCTGGGTCCGTTCGGCCGTCGTCGGCCTTCTGCTGGCTTTACCGGTGCGAAGCGTTTTCTGGGGAAAGAAGGAAAGAGGAAGCGCGAAAAAGGAGGAAACGTTAAAAGAAAGAAGAAACGAGAAGAAGGAGAAGGAGAGGAGGTGTTGGAGGTCGCTCTGCGGTCTGGCTCTCAGAGCCGATGCGAAGGTCGGAAGATGAGCATCACCAAGAGCTACAGAGCTGCCTCCCTCGACAGCCTGGCCAACTCGAACACTGAGAGTCTGACCACCCTCAGCGACGACTCCGACTGCGATGTGAGCCCTTTCGAGCCTCTCTGCCGCACCTGGGCCAACAACAACAATAACAACGGCAAGGGTTGCTCCGACAACAACGAGTCCTCCTACGAGTACGTCGCCAATGACAACAAGCGCATGGAGACGATCCCGGAGGAGAACGAACCGAAGGTCTCCGTCAAGGAAATCCTGGCCCGGTTCGAAAATTTGCGCGGCCGTCGGGAAAAACAAAAGATGATCATCGAGCAACAGCAGCAGCATGATCTAAACAACAACAACAACAATCAAGAGTGCATTAAACAACTGCAGCAGCAGCAGAAAGAAACGACGATCTCCGTCGATATCACCGAATCAAACAACCGGCCGAATCAGCAGGAGCAAATGCATATTCCGCCGGAGGTTTTGGATAATTTTAAGAGTTGCAGTGACGAATTTAATAGCAATAGTGTGAACAGCAGCAGCAACAACAACAACAAACGCAGTGAGGATAGCAAAAAGCAGAAACACCATAAAAAGGACGACGACAGGAAAGAGGTATTTAGATCATTAGCGCGTTGCTAAGGTAATCCGTAATCCATTAAAGCGACGCGCACTCTTCACAAATTCATTGCTTTATATACACTATACATCATTTAAAAAAAAAAACGGCAAACACTTTTGAGAAATTTAATTAGCTTTTTGCGGTGATTTCACCGCTGAAGCCGAAAGTGTTTAATATTTTAATGGACCAACTTAACGATCCATTAGCGTTTCCTCCATTGTTCGAAAGCAAAAATCAATTGAATTGTTAAAAACATCGCGACACTACATCCGCAAATTCTTTTTGGAAAGGTCAAATTACATCTAAAACCGGCTAAAACACGTTGCATGACAAACTTGTTCGTTTTGAAACTAATTATTGTTTAATTTCTAAGAAATTACGTCAATTTTAACGTCGCACCAAACAAAAAAAAAAAAGAAGAAGCTAAACGAGTCGTGTTTGAAGAGAAAAAGTTTTTAGATACATTTTATTTTTACATTTTGATTACGTGAACGTTTACGTAAGTCGTGAAGAAGCGTTGCGTATTAACACTCTGTAGTTGTCCAGAGAAAGTGCTCACTACTGAATCTACTACCAAAAAGTCTTAAAAGAAACGACACGAAATCATTGCCAAGAAAAAAATATTATTTAGTATAATTTATTATTGTTTTCTTTCCTCTTCGAATGTTGTTAATTGCGTTTTCAAGGATTTAGCAAAGTGTTTTTTTGCCGTTGTTATTGTCTTGGCTGTATTAACAATTGATCGTAACGTCTCGGTGGTGGAGAGGAGAGGAGAAGAGCATCAATGTCATCGTTTCAAATAACGCGAGTTGTAATAGAAATGGAAGGAAAATGAAGAGAACGACGAACAAACAAATCTTTTAGCGCAATTAGTTTGCATAATGCATTATGCAACGGTGAACGCCGCGACCGACGACCAAAATTGCGCAATGTTCTTAAGTACTAATAGTAATAATAATCGCATTATATCGAGCATTTTCCAATTAATACAACGAACGCACGGTAATTTGAGATCGATGAAAGTAATTGAGGAACAACGCAGACGGACGGACGGACGGAATCGATTAATTAATGAAATACATGAAGCTTTTCAACGGGTCCACGTTTCCTGCTCGCGCTCACGGTAAAACCAAGGAAATTCCTTTCATTAATCAATTCAACTCAACTCTACATCTTATTTCTCTTAATTTTCTTTTCGCGTTTTTCGGTGGTAATTCTACAAGCCATATGGGCCCCAACGATCCGGGTTGTTGCACTCAACGCGCCGCACCGCTTATGCAGATTGTCCATGCAAAATGGCACTAAAGTTCCCGGTTCGCGATTACAGTAATCGGCGCTTGATATAACCGTACGCGCGAACGAACAGCGATGGAAAATCAAAATCGAATTTCCAATTTCCATCGACGCGATTAAAAGTGATGGCAAACAATGTTTCCCGTTGCTGGCAATGATGAATCGAATCTATTGCTCTCCTTATGTTTTTTTTTTCTTTTGCTATTTTGTTCAATGTGTCTTGCACGCACCAAACCAATAACGGATTCGTCGCATCTGACGTTTCGTTGTGCAAATTTAACGTTGAGTAATTGGAACGCATTTGATGAATATATTTGTTGCTATGGCAATAGTTACCAAGTGATATTAATAATGTTGTATTTTGATGAAAATGTTTACATTTGGAATTTCCCATGGACGGTGTGTTACGTCCATTCCAGGATTGTTCTCAAGCTTAAGATGGAATGAAAAAAGTGTACGATTTAGAGTATTGGCAAATATCCATTTTACTTAGCGTCGCGCTTTCCCACACTTTCAATTGAGATCTCGCAAGTGCGCTTTTAACGAACTCGTCAAATTTAATTGGCGCAGATCGTCCGCGAAATTTCAAAAACTTTGCAAAGTACAGCGGATTTTTTTCTAACGCGATTTCTAAACGATCGATCAATCGATAGATGTACCAACGTTATCCGGTTTTTCCTTTGCCGGACTTTTCTTTCACCAATTTTCTCTTCCACGGAAACTTTCTCTGCGCATCTACTGCCCCGTCGCCCTTTTACGTCGACTACTGCGATTCAATCACCCTGTGAACATTTTTTTGTTTTTTTTTATATTGATTTAGTGTTGTTGTATGTTATTGCCATTTCTTCTTCGCATCCTCTCGCTCCTTACCTTTAATGATGAGTATCGGGAATGGAAAGTGAGAGCGATGAGCGTTCTTATTTTCGCCATAACGATAATCGCGCGCGCACTTTTAATTAACTGCCCAGTTTCGAAGCGAAATCTGCGCGTATGGAATGTTTTCTATTTTATATAGTAGTGACATTTGCATATTTGACTTATGTCACTTTGACGTAACGCTTTGACGTTTCACATGTTAACAACTTTGCGTTTGTTTTCAGATGCAGAGCAAGTCACCGGTGCATCAGAGGGTGATGTCGCCTCAATCGCATCCTTCTGGGCCGACGGGTGGAGGAGGAGGTGGAGGCCCGGTCGGTGCGACGTCGGGCGTGTCCATGATGATGATGCAAGAGCAGCAGCGCATGGAGATGTCGTCTTCGCATCAAGCGCAGGGCATGGAAAATGTCCATCACCAGGAGAGCAGCAGGACGATGCAACGCAACAGCATGCCGACAAATTCGAGTCCGCAACCGCCCACCGGCAAATACTCGCTCATGCAGTTCGCCCTGCAAAACTTCAGGCAGAGCACAGAGTAAGTTCGCATTATTATTATTAACACGTTAAGGACGGCGCTTTTCGGGTTACCTGCCCCCAAAAAAATTTTCGTGAACGCCTATGGACTGACAGAAACGTCAAATATCTTACGTCAATTATAACGTTTAAACGTTTAAATTTTTCTTATACATTTTTTAATGATATTGAAGGAATTTATAACAATTGTGGGAAAAATATTGAAATTTTCANTCGAATATATCATCTTGTGCTCTAAGCTTGTATTGTATTTGAATAAATTAGCAATGTTTTTTTTAGAAACAGAAATAATATCTGCATCTGATAATCATATTGTATTTTCAATGCCTTTGCGTTTCGATTACGAAGATTGAGAAGCGGCAAGTATGCCTAAATTATGTCACAATATCACGTATTGTTCTAAATTGCTTCAAGAATTATTAAAATATGTATAAGAAATGTATTGGCGTTTGAAGTTTGTAATTGACTTAAGATATTTGAGGTTATTCTCAGTCAAAATCAGTGGCGTCCATAGCAACAAAACTATTATTTATAATTAATGACCCACCGGTGGGTCATGCCGTCGTCAATGTGTTAAATTAGCTTTAGGCAACTCGTTGAACAAATTATGAATTTGTATGGTCTCTGACATTTCCCCCATTCGCATGATGAATGGAATCCTAATTAAGAGTCTAACGACGACGATGATGTTATTAACGCGGTCGCTGATGATGATCGTCGCGGTCGGCTGGTCTCCTTCGTTATATTATTTGTAAAGAAATGGATAACCTTAAGACGGGAATCCGCGGCCTCCTCGAACGAGCATGGTATGATGTTGATTATGATGATGATGATCGTGGGCATTGTGGAAAATTAGAAAGCATACGATAGATGGCATTCGAAATTGCTATACGTCTGGCGGCGACGTCGTCGTCGACTTTGCGCGAATTTTACAATTTGTCTTGTTAATTCCAACTATGTCCTTTCTTTTTGATTTCTATTATTCGCTCGTTTGAAATTCGACGCATCGTACGGCGCGATCATTTCGGAATTTCGTTTCTCTATTATTTACGAATTAGTATTAGTATTTCATTTTGCATCGAACGCAATTGAGCGATAAATAAATGAAGGAATACATCGAAAATGATGAAGCGAATGATGAGTGTTGCATTTAGGATGCAGATATCGCGATTGAAATTTCTTTGCGGCCGCAACTGGATCGCGTTTTCCGTAAGACTTTTCGAAACATCTGCTACGCGCGCGCCTATATACAGTTTCACCTTTGCACAACGTCCTCTTCTCCGCTCTTGGCTGTTGCCGGGCAACCGAACCGAAAAATATAAAAAGAAAAAGTTGATGATCGATTTTCGTGTCCTAACTGTTGCTGTTGCTGCTCATGCTACTGCTTAATCGTGTGTGCGTGTGTGCAGATTTCAACTTTGTCGATGTTGTTTTCGGGTTCAAATTCGTCGTCGTTGGCCAATATAAAAAAAAAATGGGTTGGCGATCGCGTTGAATGGAAAGGAAAAGTTTGGTTTCCCACGCGAGTGAAACGCGCCCAAACGGAGGAGAATCATAGCGCGTACGAACAATAGGAAAGAAGAAGAAGAATAAGAAAAAGAGGAAACGTCGTGTTATTGTTATTATATGCGCGTGCAGAGAGCAAAAAAAAACAAAACCGAACACAAAGAAGGATCGATTCATTCGGGGATCCGAGGTCGACCCGCGAAGAACATGATCTACTTCCACGACGATTACGTGAAGCAGTTCCATAGATCAGCATCAAAGTTCGATGCTGGGAAATGTTTCGATCTATACGAGAGGAGGTTGCACTTGTCGTATTGGCTGATTTTGGATCATATATACTGATTTTGGATTTTTTTTTTTGTTTCTGCTTGCTGCACACAGGTTGGAGCTACTGAAGATGGACTCATCGCTCAAGTCGAAGGAGAAGCGGAAGGAATGGACCTGGAAGCAGCAGACGGATCTGATCAAGTGGCAGCAGAGTCCCATCGAGGGTCCATTGTTGAGGCACGAGGACCCGGAGCTCTCGATGTTGGCGACCGAGTGCTTCGAGTGCATCCTGCGGTACTGCGGTGATCTCCCTCTGACACCAGAGATGTCTGAAGTCAAATGCGTTTACACCGTTCTCATGGTAAGTCATCACTACACTCTTAAACTACAGACAAGTTGGCAAATATCGCATCTCATGTAAATACGCAATTGAAATTAATCAATTCACTTTCTTTACTTCACTTTACTGATGAAGAATACCAATTACATATCGATTCGAAAAGCCGGAACTATTTCCATCTTTATTATTTAAATTGAAATTAAGATCTTAATTTTTCATTCGCATTCAAATAATTAACAATAATAATTATATACTTATCATACTTTCTTTTTCAATTCTATCCGATCTATCATTAGTCAGCAGTTTGTTAAATGTTTCTCCTTATATACGCTAGTATACGTCTAAGTATTTTTTTTTTGGTAAATTGAATAGCAGCAATTATAATAAACACGCTTTCTTTAGAAATTAATTTTTGATTCTTGGAAGAGGCAGGTCAAAATGCAAGTGTACAATCACAAACGGACGCAAATTTTTGTTTAATATTCTCCCACGAATTACAATGGAAAAAGGAAATAAATTTGATTAATTGCATTTGATGTCAATGAATTTGTATATTTGCTACAAATAACTTTCACTAATTAGTTGTTTCGTTGCTTTGTTCATTCAATACGTTATACACTATGCGAAATGTGCCAATTAATTTGACGATTTTTATTAATTTGAAAAATTATGAAAGAGTAGAAATGATTTTGATTGCATTCGTTTGTTAACGTGTGTTTGCAGCATTGTCACAAGCATTTCCCGTTGCGCGACGAAGTCTATTGTCAACTGATGAAGCAGACGACGAGCAACAAGTCGGATTCGCCCGAGTCGTGCCAAAGGGCATGGCGTTTGCTGTCGATCATCGCAGCGTACTTTGCGTGCTCCGACGTCCTGGGGCCCTTCCTTACGGAGCATCTGAGCAGCGCGGCCTCGGACAGGAGGAGGTTGTGCCACGGTACGGCCGCCGTCTGCTTGTCGAACCTGAGGAAGACGCAACGGTGCGGCGGTAGAAAGAACGTGCCGTCCGTAGAGGAAGTGACGGCGGTGAGCGCGGGTCGCAGCGCCCGCAGGCAGATCTACCGACTGCCTGGAGGTGCGGAGCGCGTCGTAAACACCAGGTGCAGCACCGTCGTCGCGGACGTGATCAACGAACTGTGCGGTCTGATCGGCGTAGCCGGCGAAGATGAGCAGCAGGAGTTCAGTCTGTACTGCATAGTGCAGGGTGATGCGTTCACGATGCCGCTCGCCGCCGACGAGTACATCCTCGACGTAACAACCGAGTTACACAAGGCCGCGCAGCCCTTCTACCTGATCTTCTGCCGATCAGTGTGGTACCACAGTCTGAAACACGATGCTAGTCCCCTTTACACCGAAGTGCTCTTCAATCAAGTGGCGCCCGACTACCTGGAGGGTTTGCTGCTGCGGCTCGGCAACCCCAACCTGCCGCCTAGTATTGTTCGCGACATGGCGCTGATCGCCGCCCTCCTACACAGGGCAGCCGATCTGAATCACTCGCCCAACCTGAAGGAAGTCAAATTCCTGCTGCCGAAACCGGTCCTTGGTCTTCGCGAGCCCAGACCACCGCAGTGGTTAGCGCTGGTGCAAACCAGTTGGGCGCAAGCGGCACCGTTGACCGTCTCCAGGGCTAAACACCGCGTCCTGCAAGTGCTCTCCAATTGGCAGCTGTTCGGCAGCTCGTTCTTCGCGGTGAAACGCGTGACCGGAGAGGTGGACGGTGGTGGCGGAGGTGCCGGGTGGCAGGAGCACATCTTGGCGCTCAACAGGAACGGCGTTCACTTCCTCGACATGACCACGCACGAGGCGCTGCAGCACTGGCCGTTCGCCGAGGTCATATCCACCAGGAAGGTGCGATCAGAGGACGGCGCTCTCTTCCTCGACATGAAGTGCGGCAATCTGCTGCAGCAGAGGGTCACACGTCTGCAGACCGAGCAGGCGCATGAAATCTCCAGGCTCGTCCGGCAGTACATCACGCTCGAGCAGGCGAGTGCCACCAGGAGTCCCAAGCAGTAAATGAGATTTTCATTGAAATTCGATTTTTGTAAATAGTTTTATTACCATTAATTAAGTCCATCATATTATTATTATTATTATGTATATTGTACTGTATTATTATTATTATAATTATTGAATTCATCGTTTGGTCCGAATTCGATTGTTTTCGGACAAAACGAATTCGGCCCACCTCGATCCTTATTATATTTTATTATATTATGTATAGAAGAAACGGACGGACGGACGGACGAATCTCCATCCTCTCCACTTTTATTTTTATTATTATTTGTTCTTCTTGCGGGCGATCGGCGGTGGTGGTCATACGATATACACCAGCAACCCCGGCCTCCCGCGACGACGACGACCCTTCTTTTTTTTTCTATAATTTCTACTGTATTATATATATAAATGACACAAACACACACACACTCACTCACATCCATATATATATATATATATATTTTCTGTTTCTGGTGAAAGCGATGTTATTACTTTTTGTTTTTTTTTTACTCAGCAAAGAAAAATATTAATAAATATTTAAATTTTACAAAAAAAAAAAATAATGTAATAGCAAAATATACTGAACGTCCACAACCTTCACAAATCATGTTTACATTCCCCAAATATCCAAGTTTCCAATGGATCCAATCTCATTGCATACTTTCTAAGAAAATCAATGAAATGTGTTGACTATAATAGTTTCATATGCATCTTCTGGATCCATTCCGAGAAAATCACTATAAATTATGAAAACATTGCTTTTTCGAGTGTTCATTTTTCATTTCAACTTTGGTCGCAAATTACAGCCAAACGGATGAAACCACAATAATATATCGATACTAGCTAGATTCCACAAACATTCAGCTTTCATA
>NW_017097550.1:13702-34358 GCF_001412225.1 Nicrophorus vespilloides | reverse complement strand
CGACTCCCCTTAATCCGATCCGAGGCAACCTTGATCCATAATTCCCTTTCTATTCTCAAGATTTCCAGGAAACACCGCTACCTTTACCCCCTTTCCACGGGCTCCAATTACAATCAGACTATTCCATTTGACGAACGCTAACAAGTAACATTACGCCGTTGGGGTGGTTTATCTAGCTGAATAAATAATAATCGTAGTTGGCGCCGTCTCCGAACTGAAAAATGCACGCACTTGTTTGTATGCGTTTCGTTTTATCGCAAATAGGGGGGGCGAAAGTCTATTGTCTTTTTTTTTTTATGTTAAGAGGGTGGAATGTGTGTCTGTCTGGCGAAATCGATAGGTCTTAAAAATGTTAACCCACTGCATTCTAACTTGACTTCCATCTCTGCACATTAAAAATAATCCTCCCCCGAACGATCGTTTTACCTTTTTGGGTTTTTTTTCACCTCTATTCAATATTGATCCGTAACCTAACCTAACATGCATTGTGATAGGCTCACCACATCCGAAACTATTCTATCAATAAATTATGCTGCTGCATTGAGAATTGAACTTTTCAGTGACAAATTTAACATTTATCAAACTTATTGCATCATTATATGCAAACATACAAAAATAACCTTTATCATACTTTAACTTCCAAGTAAATGATATAGAAATCATTATATAATTGCATTAATCACAACAATATTAACTTCAAAAGTTTATCAACTATTTAAAGGTGAGATAAGTTAGAACGAAAAATGTTATAATAAAACTAATTCTTATGAATAACTTTGTGTATTTAATACTCGTAACTTGCAAAGTAATATACAAATATTTATCAATTATTAACAAAAAATTGCCTTGTTTAGAGTCACAACGACGAATCACAGCCTGCTGTGAAGGTGTATTTAATACTCGTAACTTGTCAAGTAATATACAAATATTTATCAATTATTAACGAAAAATTGCCTTGTTTGGAGAAACAACGACGAATCACAGCCTGCTATGAAGGTGTAATTAATACTCGTAACTTGTCAAGTAATATACAAATATTTATCAATTATTATCGAAAAATTGCCTTGTTTGGTGTCACAACGACGAATCACAGCCTGCTATGAAGGTGTAATTAATACTCGTAACTTGTAAAGTAATATACAAATATTTATCAATTATTTACGAAAAATTGCCTTGTTTGGAGTCACAACGACGAATCACAGCCTGCTGTGAAGGTGTATTTAATACTCGTAACTTGCCAAGTAATATACAAATATGTATCAATTATTATCGAAAAATTGCCTTGTTTGGCGTCACAACGACGAATCACAGCCTGTTATGAAGGCTTGTATAATTCTTATTGGACCACGAAAAGAAAGAAATATAATAAGATAAGAAAGTAATAGAAATTTGGACGATTTCTATAGGAAAACGAGGAATCGGTTATCCCCAGATCGAATTAGTTATGATAAATGGATTACTTGGCAAGTTTAATTTACTTGTAGATCGTGTAAATGTATCCACAACGAAAAGAATGAACAAAAGAATTGTTCGACCGTGACAGGACTCGAACCTGCAATCTTCGGATCCGAAGTCCGACGCCTTATCCATTAGGCCACACGGTCTATACAAACTACCCCTAACAATCGCCATAACAACTTCGGAAAACCACCCCCAAACAATAAATTTAATTTTTTAACCACTTTAAACTAAATAATTATGAATACATTTAAATAGTTTTAATAATAGTTTTATTACATTAAACTATGTTATACGTATAAAAGAAAAATCATTGTAATATATGTTATTCTATCAAACTGTATTCTTTTGTTTATCATATTGTTAGGGTAGCAACGGATGCGATTGTTTTTCTTTTATATAAAACATTTAATTTAACGTTCCGCTCCGATTGAGTCTATATTATACAATAGCCGCGGTTCATACAAACAAACAAACAAAAAAACAAGGTCAAAGTTAGCTAAATAATGTTAACAATTGTTTACCGAATTGAATGTAGTGCAAAAAAAATGTTTGTTGTCGTTCGACCGTGACAGGACTCGAACCTGCAATCTTCGGATCCGAAGTCCGACGCCTTATCCATTAGGCCACACGGTCGTTGAATTTAACCCCCTGCAATTTCCATAGCAACGTAGAAAAACCACCCCTAAACATAAATTGAAACAAAATTGTTTTTCATATCATCTCCTAGTCTAAAACGAATCTCTGGCACATCTAGACACACCTGGAACAACGAAGTCTGTTGTTTCCGATGCTGCAATTTCCATAGCAACGTAGAAAATCCACCCCTAAACATAAATTGAAACAAAACTGTTTTTTCCCGCCAAAGAAACGAAAATCGATCAATCAATTGATGAATTCGTTACGTGACATCTGTTGCACACGCACGACCTTGCACGATCGTCTTCGCGTAATTACAGATGAATAACGATGAGGCACTCTTTGATTGCATTTGCATCAACATTAATTAAACATAATTGCATTATTAGATTATTAATCATACATAATAGCAAAGTGTAAATTCATTGAATAACCAATTATATTTTCAAGAGACACAAAATAAGACTAAATTCTGAAGCATTTTTCTATTTCGGATAGGCGTCAAGTGGATGGCTTTGTCCCCTTTTCCACAGACTAAACATAAATATTGAAATCTTAACGCGATAATAAAACAGACTACACAAATCAGTCGTCGCCTCCCTTGAGATTTTCTGCTGACACTTTTATTGGTTTTCACATATAAACAAAAGTATAAACATCATTTTCTATATTGACTTTCATACTTGACATATCCGTTTCTTTTTTTTTTATAACAAAACAAAATTTAAAAAAAAATCGAAATCAAAGAAATTAATTAAGTAAAATTGTTTAAAGTTGATAATTGATTTCGAAATACAAAGCAAAACAAATGCTAATTATATGACTTACCATTACGTCTACACGGGACGATAAGGAATTGCTGTAAATAGATAATTTCGCGTCTATTTCTGTGCGAAACGCGAATTATTTCCGTGGAAAAAAATCACCTTCGATTCAAAATTAAAACGACGATATTTTTAGAATCTGGCGGAACCAAGATGAAAGAGAAAAAGCGACGAAAAAATACGAATAAAGAGCGTAAAAACGGGTTATCTTCGCGAGGCCGGGGTCACAGATGTATCAAATAGCAATCGGCCGAACAGTAAGTAATCAAGCGTCGCGACGCCTCTGTATAATGATGAATTGATCACGTGATCAGAGAAACAAACTCTTCCGACTGTCACTAGATTACAAATAAAGTCGAAACTGTGATGAGCAGGATAGAAAACAAGAGTGAATCAAAAGGGAAAAGAGAGATGGAATTGGGAGAGAGAGAGGAAATGAAACGCATCGGAATTCACATGTAGAGCATAGAATGTAAACATTTATTTTGTTATTACAAATACTCGTAACACATCATCAGAAATATATCCATCTAAAAAAGTCACATCGTATCATCATTATCATCATCATCAGCATCATCATCATACAAGTAGTAGTAAAAACGAAGTAACAAAATAAATACATTTATCATCGTTATATCCGTTCACACATTAATTACATTTATTTATTTTTTTTTGGTTTATTTGTCTAAACTACTATATATTATCATCTCCTAGTCTAAAACGAGAAACGAATCTTCTGGCACATCTAGACACACCTGGAACAACGAACTCTGTTGTTTCCGATGTTGCTAAGTTACTTTGAGCTCTGGTCGCGTACCCTGTGGAATCCTCGCCATTCCTTCGCGCCTTTCCTTTATTTCCTTTTCCCCTCAAATTTACTTTGTTTTTTTTTTTTCATTTTCTTTCATTTACGAGCTAAATGTGCATACATCGAGTTTATCAAGTGCGTTCACTGGAATCGAAACTAAATGGATTATACACCGCGACGACGACGACGACTAAAAGGCGGATATCAATCATGGGCGCAGCAACAACATCGAGAATTTCACATTTAGTAAATAAATACAAATACATCAACCAGCCCGTTACGCAACATTCGCCAAGTAATTTTGCAATACTTGACGAGGTATGGCGCATAACAACATCGAGATTTCACATTTAGGAATTAATAAATACATAAACTCAAAGCCGTTGCCAAGTAACAGCATCATCGAGATTTCACATTTAGGAAACAAATACATCGTGCTGCTCTTACGCAACGCTTGCCAAGTAACTTGTGCAAACGCAAGTGGATACTCGGACTTGACAAAGTAAAACAATCGAAACGACGCGTATCCACCGAGAGAGTGCAATTCATCCGTTTCCAATGGTAACACACGACATAACAAAGTAGAAACAAGAACAACAACAAAATTTAAACAAAAAAGGAAAACGCTACATTTAAATAATCATTTAATTTTTTTTATTAACAAAAAATAATAATAATAACAAAAAAATAAAATAAAAATGCGAATGTAAAATGGTGGAAGAAAATAAAAATTAAATACCGGTTGAATGTGTGTGCGCGCTGCAGAAGAATCCTCCTCTCCGCGGAGGAATGTTGCGTTCATTTTTTTTCACTCTCTGTTTGCAGTTGCTACGCAACAACTGCTCGAAAACAGTGAATAAAAACGGAAGAAAAACGTTAATTAATAATGATGTTTTGTTTTTTTTTTTTTTTTTTATGTAGATTTTCCTTTTGTGCTTTATTCTTTCCTCGCTCATAATAATTGAATAAATAATACTAGTACGCAAAAAAATCCGTGTGTGTGTGTGTTTGTATGTATATCAATTAAATAATTTATATAAATCTATCAAATATATATAATGGATATATCGAACAAACGATAAAAAGAAAGAAACAACAATAACAAATACTGATCAAATTTTCTCCTCTGTTTTTTGTTTTTCCTTTTTTTTTTTTTATATATAAGTAAAAGCGTTTTTGGTCCTAAACGAAAAGCGTAATTCTAGAAAAAGGAAGACACTAGTTTCAAACATCTCTTTCTCTATGTCTCATCTATCTCTCATTTTTCTTTTCATCATCTTCTCCACTTCTATCCAACATGAACACAAACAGTAATTTAAAGAAAATAATAATAATATGATTGTTAGGTTTCTAAGAAAACGAAAAGCGGTTCCCTTGGCGACGATTTTTGTTGAAGTTAAAGCGAAAAAACAAAAAAAAATAACTTTGGTTAATCAATAAACAAAAGAAGGTTAGTTGAAACGAACGATGAGAAGCGCGCTTTCTTTGCATTTTGGTTTCGATTTCACTACGACTCGACCGTCGCCGCCGCCTTCTTCTTCTTGCCGACTACGGCTACGCCATTTGTTTTCGGCTCTTTCAGGATCTTCGTGGCTCCTTTGATCATCAGGTAGAACCAGTAGAGCTGCGGCAGCATCAGTATAGAGATGCTCACCTTGCATCCGGTAGGCAACGACATCATCGCCTGAAACGTTAACAGATTTTTAGTTGAAATGAGAATTATGTTTTCGATTGCTCTCACCGAAATGTAGTCCATATTGACGCTTTTAGCGTACATGTACATGACGTAGGGGAACATGATGACGCGACACAGGAAGAAGACGATGAGCATGGTGAAGCCGTTGTAGATGTAGAATTTTGTTGATTTCATGCTGAATCGCGAGAGGACGCTGCGCAACGAGACGAACGGAGTGCTCGCCTCCATGAGGAAGACGAAGCCGAAGACGCAATCACCCAAATTTCCGCGGAAATACTACAAAAAAAACACAATTTAATTTTTATATTCACATGAGTAGATTAGTTTACTTACTATGATCACCAGGAATCCGAATATTCCAATGAACAGGTGATGTCCGACTATGATAGGATTCAATCTAATGTACCTGTGGATTTTTTTTTTAAAATTAAATATATGTTTGGTCATATTTGTTTTAATTACCTGAAGAATTTGGTGAGTCCACTGATTGGTGCGCACTCGGAATTTGGGGGCGGAACGGGCGTGTTCATCTGGGCGGAGGGCGTGTTTATCTGACCGGGGGGCGTGGTCACGTGCACCTTGTACATGGACCAGATGTCGTAGAAGAAGTAGGAGGCCCCGAACCAGGAGTAGGCGTGCGATATGAAGTGGGACGTCCTCAGGATGTTCCTGTTGCACGAGTACGAGCAGATCGTGAGCCCGGTGAGGCAGGAGAGCAACGCCTGCACCGACGAAACTATCCTGAAAAATCACGCTTTAGCAACACTACTAGTGATTAAGATCAAACGATCGCATACTTGTTGCTGATGTCCAGCACGTCCGACGTGCTCAACTTGTAGCGTTTGATGAATCTCTGACCGCAGACGGTCTTCTGCGTCATGTGCACGCAGAAATTGTACAGGGACGTGAAGAAGAGACCGCCCATCGCGAACAGGCTGAACCCCTTGCTCAGACCGACGTTATCCTCCGCCTCCATGTCGGACACGCTGTAGAAGGCGGCGCCTATGGTCACGCCCACCACTAGAGCGTTCAGGTAGATCGTGTAGAATCTTTTGGCCTGCAACAAAAGCCAAACAAAAAAAAAACAATTACATAATAGAAATAGATATTGAAGAAAATACGCCATCTGGCGGAATTACGGAAACACATCTTATAAGTAATAAAAGTTGCCATCAGAATTGCGTAATGATGCGTTTAAGATCAAGGTTATTCCCCACCCAGTGAAAATCAATGGAAGAGAAGAAATGCAATTTTGATTTACAAACAACTGATTGGAAAAGAAAACTGAAAAACATAACATTGATTGAGTATAAAGGAGAATAATATTTACTCAAAAGTGTAATCACACATTTCTGATAAGTATATTCGAAATTATACTAAAAATTCAAATAGTTCTCAAAAAATATAAAGGCTGAGAAAGTTCATAAATTGTTGATGTTTTTAATTCGATTCATATAAAGCAAAAATGATCATATTTGTAATGAATAATTTGAAGGCTAAGCAAGTCGTGTCAGTCTCATGACTAATTAAAGAAAAACTACAAACATTTACATTATAAAAAAAAACTAAAAATACTGTTAAATCATCATTGAAATCATTACTTCTGATCAATTCATCAAAACGCTTGATATAACTGTGAGATATGAGATACATTAGAATTAGTAAATTGAAGGCCAAGCGAAGATCCCATGACCAATTTAAAAAAAACCCATTGACGTTTCGCAGAAAACTTCTGTTATTCTTATCGTTTCTAGGCGACGAAAACAAATGAATCGCGATCACTTGTTGTCCGGCGATGTGCACTTTGCCGTTGTCGTAGATATGTGACCTCATCGCGTCCGTTGTTATGCAGCCTCATTGGATAATCGGAGGGGACGAAGTGAAATTATTTAATTTTTTCCAGTCGATTGCGGTCTAAAGTTCTTATTGCATCTCTCCATTTGCGCACGACAAACAATAAATACTCACATTTACCATGATTTATCGAAAAACCTGGGAGACGATTGTACACGCTCGAACAACACCAAAATTACACACCCGAAAATGAAGCGCGTACGTGTACAGGTGTGATTTTACCGGTACAATTGAAGCGATAATAATATTAAAAAAAATAAAATAAAGAATATGTTAAAACGCTCTTCGTAACGAGGCCTAATTAATATTTAAATTAGATAAGAATTGAGTGCAGACAAGTCAGGTTGGCCGAGCGGTCTAAGGCGCCAGATTTAAGCTCTGGTTCTCGAAAGGGAGCGTGGGTTCGAACCCCACACCTGACACAGACCCTTTTATTTTATCCCTTTTACTATCAACGAGCAATTGAAACAATCGGTTTGTTACAAAAGAGAAAAAAAAAGACGAATGAGGCAATCGCTATTTGCGAAAAAAAAAAAACAAAATATTCCACACGACGATTAATTCGTTTCTAATTGGCGCGTTTCGGGTGGGCGGCGCTTCTGTCATAACGCGTTACGTGATTGTTTCTGGACCATCCAGAAGGTGGGGATATGGATGGATGGATGGATGAATTCAAGGGATAATATTTCATCTCTAATCTGTACCTCTTTCTTGGCGAGCTGCTGAGGGAACAGCACCTTCGGTTTCATCTTGACTCGTCCCTTTATTTTTTTCCTCACAAAACCTACGAGAAGATTACGACGGATTGAAGAAGAAGCTGATGATGATGATGATTGTAGTTCTGGAGGATCTAGTTCTCCGCTTGTTGCTTCGTCCTCTCCAAAAAAACTTTTTTACGTTCTTCCCTGGTATCTCCGAACTGGAATTTTCACTCGCTCCGCACTTTCCGAACTTTCGACACTTCACTTCACTTCTTTTTTCCTTCTCCTCAGACCATTCTAACGACGATCAATTCCCAGCGCTGCTCTCGCGACAGATACCATTTTCGATGCGATTCAGGTTATGTTCAATTCAAAATGTTTGTTTTGACAGCCGCCCGCGATCCATAAGATCACCCACTAGTGACAGATGACAGCTCTCACACACCCACCCCTCCACCAACAAACACGTAACACACACACACAGGACACCGCCCATTAACCGGTAACCAAAATCAGTGCGATAACAACAAAAAATACACCATTTACTACTAAATATTTAATATTGAACTGTTGGCAACAACAGCCCCTATAGTCCAGAATCTCACCGACAAATTAATTGATAAATTCAAGTTTGAAAAGTTTCATATATCTTTATTTATTTATTATTAAACTGTTAAGAATTCTAATATTTTAAACAAAATGTAATTTAGAAGCGAATTCAATAAGATTTTGATGTTAAAAAGTACAAGTATGCAACTCAACTTGCACCTAATTAGTAAAAGTATTATTTATATTTGTGGGTAATACCAAAATATTTCTGCTTGCTGTTGGTAGTGTGCTAATATTGTCAAACTATCAATACTATAAGAATTTTAGTAATTTTTATTTTTGAAGTTTAGTTAGTAATTTGTGAATGATTCAAACTATTGTGGAATTTGTGTTGGTAGCGCTGCATTTTCCTAACCCCCAAACACTGGTTCAATTTTGACAACGTCAAAAAAAACCAGTGCATTAGTAATCGAGGTGTGGTGTTCCTTTTTTTTTGATAAGGACAACAGAGGTGTGTTTACCAGCGCGAAGAAACGAGGATGAGCGCAACATTGAAGCCCTACCTGATGGCGGTTCGGCACACGCTGACCGCGGCTATGTGCCTGGACAACTTCTCCTCGCAGGTCGTCGAGAGGCACAACAAACCGGAGGTGGAGGTTCGCTCCAACAAGGAGCTTCTCCTCACACCGGTCATCATCTCCAGAAACGAAAAGGAGCGTGTTTTCATAGGTAAAACAATCAAATCGAAACAACAAACAATACCATGACAACAGTACAAATTGTCATTTTGTTTTGTTTTGCAGAGAGCTCCATCAACTCTGTGCGCATCAGTATTGCGGTGAAGCAGGCCGATGAAATTGAGAAGATCCTTTGCAAGAAGTTCATGAGGTTCATGATGATGCGCGCCGAGAACTTCTTTGTGCTTCGCAGGAAACCCATCGAAGGTATGCAATATCAACAGGAAAAATACGCTCAACAGATGACACTGTTACTTATTAATTTACTATCTAGCGTTAATGCGATATGCAATAACATCATTGTAAATATGGTTGACAGGTGGTGACATTTAAAATTGAAGGGTTGACGCTTGTTTAGTTGCATAATCTGTGGGGGTATTAGTTTGCATCCAATAGGATTGTTAACAGATGACTGCTTTTGTCAATAATATTAACGGAACGTTCAATTTACCATGTTGTAAAATTGTATTATTATTATTTTAGGCTTTGACATTAGTTTTCTGATAACCAACTTCCACACGGAGCAAATGTACAAACACAAACTGGTCGATTTCGTGATACATTTCATGGAGGAAATCGACAAGGAAATTTCCGAGATGAAGTTGGCGGTGAACGCGAGGGCCCGTATCGTTTCCGAGGAATTCCTGAAGCGCTTCTGAAACCCTCACCCATTATTATCATTTTTTTTTTTTGATTTTACACAATTTATCAATCCAACTTTATTAATTTATTCTTTTTACCAGTTATATGTATATCTTGAACTGCCAACTGTTCTTCTCCCTATGTGACTGAGTAGTTTTTACGCGTTTCCATAAGTTTTTTAAATCGATTGCTACAAATGACATCTACCGCTACTTTAATACTTTAGAGCGGAGGACGATGATCGTCGCGAGATGTCGTCCTGTAAATACACTAATTATTATTATTATTAATTTTTTAAAATGAAATCTGTCGTATTTTAGAACAAACAAAACTAAAACAACAAACAATAATTGTATTATATATTAAGTGTACCATCTAGGAGTTAATTTTTTTTTATATATTATGATGTACATTAATTAATTGAAAAAAAAACTAAATGAAACAGAGAAAAAACTTTAATTTGATTTCTATCCAATCCCAAAGTGAAATTGCAACAACAAAAATGAAAAGGTGAAAGGATGCGAAAAAGTAAACTCTTTGTAGTAATAATAATAATAATAAAAAAAAATGTATTCTGCCACATTCCATATTCGTACATATTTATAAATATATACAAACAATTGCACTAGATTGCTTTCGTTCCGATTTGTAGATTACATAATAAGTGTATATAATATAAAATACGAGTATATAGTATACAGTTTTTTTGTTGATCAAAGGAGGCACTTTGTGTAATCAGTCGTTGAATTTTGTTAAGACGTTTTTGTTTTGTTTAACCTCTAAGTAAGTACAACCTCGATGCCTAAATAATTAACCGGTATCAATTGTTCGTGTTTTTTTTTTGCTTTTACCCAGATTACTAAGATAATTGACACGTTCTGGAAGAGACTAATTACGAATTGCATTGTTCGATAATACGTTTATCAAAAGGAACCTTCGACTAAAAGAAGTATTATAAGTATACATGATTAGCTAAGGATCTTCTGCAGGGATTTGCAGATTCGAGAGAGAGAGCGCCTAAAAATAAATAATTAATTTAGCTAGGTTCACACGATTTTTTCACATTTATATGTGTGTGTGGATATATATATATAAATTATAATAGAGCTAAGTAGGTTTTGGTTTTGTTCCGTTCTTTTGTTTTTTTGTTGTTGTTGTGACGCGAGCGTCACGATTCGATTTTGTTAGCTGTTGACGGCGTTCGGTCGCAGCCTGCTTAGGTAACCGGTGCTCGGATGGAAGATCTTGTAGTAGACGATCATGAAGAGGATGCCGATGAAGAAGGAGATGAAGTTTATGTAGAGGATGGGCTCGTAGTAGAGGGTGCTCTTGAGGACGGCGTCCGCTTTCAGCATCCAGATGATCGTGCAGACGACGTTCTCGACGCACAGCGTCATATAGAAGAAGACGTACTTCCAGAGGGTTCGGCCGTCGTTCAGACTGACGTGCGTGAAGATGAAGACGGTGCCGAAGATCATGTAGAAGAGGAGCTCGTAGATGTGGTTGTTGTTGCAGAAGGAGAGCTGATGGGTGGAGATGAGGAGCCAGATGACCATGAAGGCCCAGTGGACGACCAGAGCGATGACCGTGTACTCCGGGTAAATGGAAGCGACGACGCTGATGCACATGATGCGAGACACTAACAGGAAGCGTAAATGAAGACACGAGAGAACGTACACAAAATTAACTGATTATTATTACCTGTAACTAGGAAGTGCCACATGAACTGCATGATTGTTCCGGCCCAAGTGATGTTGTTCTTGTTGTTCAACGACACCCTGAGCAATCTTTGGTAGGACGCCATGGACCAGGCCATGCTAGCGAAGCTGCTCCCTATGGACAGCAGCTGGTGCATGACTGCAAAAGACGAAAGCAAACAGACGACACGGAGGCGTTAAGCAAACATCGAAAGCGGACAAACAAAGACAATTAAAGCACATACAGGTCAAGGTGTTGGTGATGCCTTGGCCGTGCGTGTGGAAGATGATCGAGAGCTGCAGGATCTGCTGAGGGGCCGCCTCTAGGAAACACTCCAACACGCGCAGCAGCGCCACGTCCGAATCCTCCTGCACCATCAGCTTGTAGTATTTCCGTTGGTTCTCCACGTCCCTCTCCTTCTCGGCCTTCTTCGATTTCAGCGCGTAATTCAGGGCATCCACGTAACGCAGGACGGGCGCCAACTGCAGAAGGAGGATGAAGATGCAGAAGAAGCCGCGCTTCGTCAGACGGTTCGGCAGAGACGGATTCCTGTGCTTCTCACGGTCCAAAACGTACCTACACAGAATACCCACAGAAAAAAACCTCAACAACAAAGCAATATAAACAAACGACAATGGAAGAAGCAACATAAATTTTAAAATTGTAAAGTTTCTTTTGAAATATAGACGCGACGCTCGAAGATCGACTGGTTATCTAATCACCAAAATTTGTGAGATGTTGTTGAAAACACTGGAAAACTACGCAAACTACAAACTGAACGCAAGTACAATACAGTTTGAATTTTTAAAATTATTGACGCAACACGAGAAACTTGAATGGTAAAATTAAAAAGTTTGAGAAACATTGGTTCGAATGTGAAACTGCAACAACAATCCCATTGGTCGTCACACGATTGACGCAACATTTACACACACACAAAGATCAACTGGTCATCTAATTACCAGGAACTGTGCGATGATGTCAAAGCAAAGCGATCGCCTATAAATAAACACACGAAATTTCTATTGTCTCGCATGCCAACTATGATCTATATGTAAAACACACAAACCACTCACATTCTTATGCTGAAGCAGGTGTTGACCATGGCAGGTACAAGGATGAAGACGAGCGTGATATAGAAGTACTGAATCTGATTGTCAGTGTAATATCTGTAGGCCAAATTGCAGTCGAAGATCAGATCGACGAGGTGGCTTATGATTGAGATAATGAAGCCAGCGATATCCCATTTTGTGACCCTGTCTCTGGATGGTAGCCTGTCCACCTGATCCACAGCCTCTGTCTCGCACATCTTCGTTTGGTAGATCACAGTCATAGCTCGAGCTCATCCAGCTCATCACAGCCTGCAGATTATTGGATAGATCTTTTCGAAGCACATGTCACGCATCTAACATTACTTCTTTCCCACTTTTTTTTTTCACTTTATTTTCTTTCTCAGATGTATAGAGATGAATATGCACACACACAACCAACACACACTCACTCACTCACAGTGGGGAAAACTAAAATTATAATTTGCGCTGAACCAAAACCAAGAAACGAATTTGCACGAGCACACTTTCGCTCTTCGCTCGTGGTTTTTTTCTGCAAATCTCCCGATAATTAATTGTTATATGCAAATTAAAGAAAATAATAAGTAACGTTTCCTGGTAAATCACACGTTACACACCATTTTGAGACTAATAACATACGATGCGCTGGCAACCACACTTACATATGATGACTCTCTTCATCTCTTCTATTCAATACTAATTTTCAATTTATATTCTACACTAATAATTTTCTTTTGATATTTAGTTGTAATGATTGAAAATTTTACTTTATATTAATATAATTAGGGTATGATCTTTGCAAGGTCCCTTGAATGGACCACCAATTATGACATTCACTGACAGCTAGAATCTTATTTGACATGTGTCAAATGCGCGAGGAGATGCATCTGGCAGCTGATAAATAAATACAATTTGGTGTGTTTATATGGTCGGATTTAACTAAAAGAGAAGACAATGGCGACGAGGAGTCTCACTGACGTCTACTTGCTGATGAGGAACAACGCTCTGCGGAGCCGTTACCATCTTCACGAGTTCGAACAGGTGATTTACTTTACTTTTCTCCATTTGTTGTTTGAGTTTGAAGATTCATGTTCTTGTTTTTTTAGGAATTCTCCGAGCGGTTGCAGCTGGTCGTGTTGGGGGACGTGGAGCAGGGACTCGAGAATAAAGATGAGGAGGTGCTATCTCCGCCGTTGTGGATCGATCAGCTGGAGAAGGCGCAGGAGACGCTCACGAAACTCAAAGACAAGATAACAGAGTTGAAGACTTTGCATTCCAGGCACTTGCACAGGCCCACGTTTGATGAGAGCTCCGAAGATGAGGTTCTTATCGACAAATGCACAGCCGACATAAGCAACATGTTCAATGGGGTGCACAGACTGATACAGATTGTGAAGAGCCACGCGATGGATGGAAGCATGAGGGAGCGAAGGGTGACGGTGAACGTGGTGAGGAGTTTGGCGACTTCGCTGCAGGAGTTGTCGATGCAGTTCAGGGCGACGCAGAACGGTTATCTGAGGCAGATACAGTCGCGCGAGGAGAGATCCAAGGTGTACTTCGAGAATCCCAGTTTGGATGATTACGACGTCTTCAACGAGGACAACATCGACGATTACTTCGTGCGCTCGAAGCAGATCACGCAGCAGCAGCTGCTGTTCCTCGAGGAGGAGAACACGAAGATGGCTCAGCAGAGGGAGCAGGAGGTCACCGCGATCGTCAAATCCATAGTGGATTTGAACGCGATCTTCAAGGATCTGAGCCAGATGGTGGCGGATCAGGGCACCGTCCTCGACAGGATAGATTACAACATCGAGCAGACTCAAACGAAAGTCTTCGAGGGTTTCAAGCAGCTGCAAAAAGCCGACGCGTACCAGAGGAAGAACAGGAAGATGTGCGCTATACTCGTGTTAGCTGTCACGACGATCCTGCTCTTCTTCACGCTGATAATCGTCAAAACTTGAATGACGTAAACGAGCTCCGCCCCCCTAGTCAAACTCTCCACCAACCACAACCCTGTATATACATTATATAATAGTAATTTATTCCATTCCCAAGACGACGACAACAAAACAAACAAACAAAAAAAAAACATTCTATATACTTATGTAATTTTATTAGACTTAAGCTTAATTTATTAAATGTCTCATATCAAAAAAAAAAACGAAATGAGAAAAGAAAACAAGAATCCTTATATATATATATTATTATGTTTCTCCTTTCATAAACTGAAATGGCATCTCATCCCATCTCCAATCTAAAATCTATTTATATCGACACTCTTAACAATATGTTCCAATTATAATTAATTAATATATAAAAAAAAATAAAAATAAGTAAATCAGTCGACTAAAGCTAAACCACCAAATTTTAAAATGCAGTTGCTTTGAAAAAACAAAAAAAGATAATATAGAAACAATGGGGTTTACTTGTAATCAAATGTAAAAGAAAAAAAAAACAAATAACTATCGGATATATATATATAAACAAGTACTCCCGTTCAATAAAAAATGGAAATTGCAAAGAAAAAATATAAACTATATAATTAATTAATATAAAAAAATATAATTACAAAAATTGTTCTATACTGATGCCGAGAACTTTAAGTTCTCTCTCGCTCTCTCTCCATTCACACTCGCTCTCTCACTTTGAATTAATTAAATAAATTATAAGTTAGACACAATTTTGTTTGTATATATATATATATGTGAAAAAAAAAGAAGAGAAATTAAGGTATGAAGATAAAGGAAACGAAAAGTGTGTATATATATATATATACATAACTTAGATGCCTGCACATTTATCTTTGTACGTCTCGGTGACCTGTTTCTTGTATTCGTCCTGCGACTGCCACAGCTCTGCTGCCAGAACGTTCAAGGGGCTGTCGATGTTCGGTTCGCCGAGCAGCGCCTGTATGGAGAGCAGGATCGTTCTGACATCGTACAACGCCGACCATTTGTCTTTCAATATGTCCAAGCAGATGTTGCCGTTCGTGTCCACGTTCGGATGGAAGCACGGAGTCACGAACTTGACGCTCGGCGCCGAGTACGGATACGAATTCGGGAATTGAAGACTCAACTTATACTTTTGCCCATCGTACACAGTATCCTTCGGTCCGGATATGGTTCCAATCCATTTGAACAGATTCTCACCATCAGGGAATGCTGATATGCTCTTGTCCGGAGACATCATCAGAGTCATCAGCTCCTTGTGCAGTCTAAAAAACAAAAAAACAACAAAAGTTAGGTTATGTTACCAACAGATTCGATTGTGTTTTTTTTTCTTTTCTTCTTCTTCAGCTTCATATTGGAGGAGGATTTTTGGTGCTCTCACCTTTTGGTCACTGCGTGACTGTCTGAAGAGAACTTTTGCTTCTCATCGTTGTGTTTGGCCGCGGATTGGGCCTCGAAGTACGGGTTCACGTTTTGCGCCATTTGGTTAAAAAACTATTTCTCCTCTTTTTTTCGATGTGGTAACAAAACAAAAACACTCGAGGGGATGAACGATCCGTATCGACTTATCGGCGCTGAATGGGGCAGAAATTCGTTATTCCTCCTGTGACAGCGCCAATTTCAAACAAAAAAACCGACCAATGGAAGCCACCGACCGTACCGCGACTCACCAACGCGAGATGTCACCGCTCATTCGAAATTAACAATTTTCGCGCTCCCTTCACCCGACACTTCAATTTCACCGCCACGTAATCACTCATTTCATAACTATTTGCGAAATTGCAATTCAACATGACGGTTGCGGTTATTAAAACGTTGATTAACAGCGCAAATCGATAAGCGAAACAGCACCACCTGAGATTAAATTTCAAAGCAATCAACATTATACCAACATTAAAAGTAAACTTATAAAAAACGCGGCAACACTCCGTACATAAATTACTTTTAGTTGTTCTTGCAGAAATAACCGAAATGCAGCGCAACACAAGAATGGCACGCGAATTGAAGAGACTGGAAGAAGCCCCACCGCCCGGCATTTCCGTTTCCGCCAAAGAGAACAAGCTGAATCTGCTGGAAGCGCAGATCTTGGGACCTCCGGATTCTCCGTACGCGAATTCCCTCTTCAACTTGGAAATCCTCATACCGGACAATTACCCTTTCACACCACCATCAATCAAATTCTTAACCAAGGTCTATCACCCGAACATCGATGATAACGGAAGGATATGCTTGGATCTGATCAAAATGCCACCGAAAGGAGGCTGGAAACCGACGATCGGCATCGAAAATCTCTTAATAGCAACGAGAATGTTATTGGAAAACCCCAATCCGAACGATCCGCTGATGGCAGATATTGCCGCGGAATTCATAAACGACCCCAAAGAATTCGAGAAGAAAGCTAAGGAACACTGCAAACTCTATTGTTAAAAAAAAACTTTAAATAATAATATCACATAATTAACTTAAATAATAAATAAATAAGCTTTTCTCAATTAATTGTCGTTGCTCTCAATCTCCTTCTGGCTATCGAAGCTCCCATCCTCCTCGCACTCCTCAGCCAAACTACTTCGAACCGCTTCAGCGAAAGCCTGTGGATGCTGATTCGATAACTTTCCCTTGATCAGTCGGATCTTCTTGAAGATGTAATCCAGATCCTTCTTCATGTCGAGCAGCATTTGGGTGTGTTTCTTGAATTCCGGTCCGACTGTTTTCAATCTAAGTGCACTTAGCGCGTTGCAGTTCGTCAACATCTCGTTTGTTTTCTCGAAGCGCTGCAACCTAACGAAGAAAACAATTATAATGGTTTTTTTTTGGTGTGATTTGATCTTTCTTACATTTGCTTTTGCGCTCTTATCATTGATTCCACGTCCTGCTGATCGACGATGCCGGCCAAACCCTGAATGAAAACCTCTGGAGCGGTGTAATTCTGAAAGCACTCGATGCTGTAATCGCTTTCCGGCGTCCCTTTCCTATCGTCCATCACTGCATTTGTTTATCACTGATTATGTTTATGGTTATGTTTACCTGGAAGAACTGTCATATGATGATTATTGGGTGGCCTAACTCTCGGGTATTCCCATTTAAAATTTAATTGGAACATTACATTATAGTTTATAATCACTAATTATTTAATGAAAACGTAAATTATGTTCTTTGATAGTTAAATAAATTGATTTAACTAAATAGGAATTTATTACTAATACAATAAATAATAATTGTAGTTGTTACTTTAAGTTATCTGATAAATGATTTGTTTTAATCGATTTGTATGGTGAAATCGATGAATGTTTTATAGATAGAATTGTTTTAAATGAAGCGTTAATCCGCAAATGATTAGATTATGCGTGGATTAAGACTGGATATAGTGGAAAGATTGGGGAATGAATGGAATGGATAAGTTTAATGCGCTTATAAAAGAGAGATTAGTTTATTTATTTGTGTGCGAGTGGTATTGTTACGTTGGTAGACTTGGAGTGTTGGTGCGATATAAATTAACTAACTTATGAGACAACCCATTTTGACGCAAAACAGCGATGTCCGATCAGAAGGCTTTGCCGCAAGAAAATAGCCATGCCGATGGCAATTTGGTGAACAAATCCAATAAAAAGTGAGTTTACGACGTTCGCATCGTGCAGAGAATAGTATTTGGGATGTGCGAAATCGGTGCCGGTTCTCTCCGCTGCAGCGTTTTGTCTAGTCACCCAAAACCAATCAATAATAACCCTACTTCCTATTTTGTTATGCTAAAGCCAATTTGATGTTGTTTTCCTATCGTAGAGGCAAGAAGAAGAACAAGAACGCTGGAGGCGATAAGAACAACCAGGAGGATGCGAATGCAGTCAACGAGTTATCCTTGAAGGAAATCCCGAACAATGAGACTGGTCTCAAGAAGGATGAGGAGACTACGACGAAGGTGGCCGGTGGTGAGGAGAACAATGGTGAACAGATGAATTCTCTTGCGAACTTCTCGATCAAGGATATCAGGGCTGCCATGGAGATGTTCTCGCTGGAGCAGAGGCCTGCGAAGACAACAGAGGAGGCTCTGTGCAAGTCTTATCAGTTCTGGAATACGCAGCCGGTGCCGAAAATGGGTAAGTTCTCAGATTGATCTCGCGATTTCGTTATTGATTGTATGATTTGCAGGCGAGCGGATAAGCGCGAACGAGCCCATCGAGGCGGATAAACCGGTGTCGGAGATCAGGGCGGAACCGTACAGTCTGCCAGCGGGATTCCAATGGGACACGCTGAAATTGGACGATCCGTTGGTGCTGAAGGAGCTGTACACTCTGCTGAACGAGAATTACGTGGAGGATGACGATTGCATGTTTCGGTTCGATTATCAGCCGGAGTTCCTGAAGTGGGCCCTGCAGCCCCCAGGTTGGAAGAAGGAGTGGCACTGCGGGGTGCGCGTGGTGAAATCCGGTCGACTGGTCGGGTTCATTTCCGCCATCCCTGCCACGCTCAACGTTTACAATAAGACGCAGAAGATGGTCGAGATCAATTTCCTGTGCGTGCACAAGAAGTTGCGGTCGAAGCGAGTGGCGCCGGTGCTGATTCGCGAGATCACGCGGAGGGTCCATCTGACTGGATGCTTCCAGGCCGTCTACACTGCGGGCGTCGTCCTCCCGAAACCGGTGGGCACGTGCAGATATTGGCATCGTTCTCTCAATCCGAAGAAGCTGATCGAGGTGAATTTCTCTCATCTATCCAAGAACATGACGATGCAACGTACGCTGAAGCTGTACAAGTTGCCGGACAAGCCGAGGACTCCCGGGTTCAGGAAGATGACCGGCGCCGACGTGCCGAAGGCGCACAAACTCCTCAGCCAGTACCTGAAGAAGTTCGATCTGGCGCCGAAGTTCTCCGTGGAGGAGTTCCAGCATTGGTTCATGCCGCGCACCAACATCGTGGACAGCTTCGTCGTGGAGAACGATGGGGACATCACAGACTTCGTCTCGTACTACGCTCTGCCCTCCACCGTCATGCATCATCCGGTGCACAAGGCCCTGAAGGCCGCGTACTCCTTCTACAACGTTTCGACGAAGACACCGTGGCAACCGCTCATGACCGACGCGCTCATCTCCGCGAAGGACCTCCGCTTCGACGTCTTCAACGCGTTAGATCTTATGGACAACGATCAGTTCTTGGATCCCCTCAAGTTCGGCATCGGCGACGGCAATCTGCAGTACTACTTGTACAACTGGCGTTGCCCATCGATGGCGCCCAACAGGATCGGACTCGTTCTGCAATAGTTACACACAACACTCACACACAATACATAGACCGAACCAAGCAACACAAATAGAGACATACAAACAACAGCAACAAAAAGTAAATTATAATACTTGAGGAGACGCAGCTGAGAGAAGAACATAAACATAATAATACTATAATAATAAATAATATGCATAGGAATAAATAAGGAAACACCAATTCTTGAAGGTTTTTGTTTTTGCTTTAGTTTCCTTCTTTGATTTTTGTTTTTTTTTTGTTGTAGCCGTGTAATAATAATATAAACGTGATTGATTCTCACCTACATTATAAAAGTATAATCAAGAATAACGTTTGTTTGTTGCATTAAAAAAAAAATGAAGAAGAAAGTAAACGGACCAAAGGACATAGTGTTTTAATATGAAGAACGAAAGATGATGAATTAGCGTGTAGTAATGACGCCAAAAAAGTAATGGATTTATAAATAATAATGATATCTTCACACACCCACACACACACTTCACTTCGGTTTTTTCTTTTCTTTTTTGCGATTGATTTAGTTTGTTAAGTATATTAAACGAACATGATATATATATATGTAAAATGATAATGATTAGGAACGAGTTTTCGTTGATTTGTATGCATGATCGATTGATCGAAAGTAATGATGATGATGAAGATTATTGTTACCACTTTGTTTGTTTTAGAGAATGTTTCATTTCTTTTTTTAGTTTCTACAGAAGCGGTAGAGAAGAGAAGACAAACTACTTTTCTTTTTTCTTTATATCGAGTATAAAGATACAGAAATTTCAAAAAAAAA
>NW_017097550.1:10064-13692 GCF_001412225.1 Nicrophorus vespilloides | reverse complement strand
AAAAAAAAACGCAATTTGTAACCGCAACTATACATACTGTACTATGTAATAAATGAAAAAAAAAAGAGATAAAAATAACAAAAATCTCCCATTCGTTTTCTTCACAATCTTCCTTTTCTAATTTTGTTTTTCTTCGTTTGTTTCTTCCAATTTTTCGTTGTTTATTTGATTTTTGAAAGATAATAATAAAGAACTAAATGATGAAAGTGCGTTTTAATAACTAAAAACAATTATTAATTACGCGGAAATTAATTAATTAATTAATAATACAAATGCATTGTGATGAGTCGTAACTGCATTTTTTTGTTTATCAAGATATCCGTGACACATAAACGCGGCCATCTTGTCCTACGCAATAATCTGCAACATTTCCATAGAAACCAAAACATTTTGTTTATTTGAAAAGAGAAAATTTCACTTAAACGTCATTCGTGTGTTTGATAAGTTTTATTGATAAGTGAAACTGTGAGTGCAAAACTGTGATTCAAGTTCGCGGTGGTTATGGAAGAAGCAACAGGGTTCGCGAGAAGGATGATCCAGTTTTTCATTCATGGTTCGATAATGAATTGATGATGATGGGTCCGGGGATTCAAACCGGAATGCGCGCGCAACGTTGCAATTCCTGCAGGACCGTAACGAATATTGTTTTCTCTCCATGACAACCGAAGCAGGATGTGTGCAGGATGTTAACGAAATTGAAGGGGTGGAGGATTACGGCTGGAGGCGGTCCTGCGCGAATCGATGTTTCGCAGGATTCCTGGCCCGAGGCGTCGGTGTGTGTGTTTTTTTTTCGGTGTGTCTGGCGCGCGCGTTTCCGAACTTCGACGTCGACGAAGATTGCGCGGAGCAGGAGCAGGATCAGAACGGTGAAGGAGTGGAAAGGAGGAGAGAGGCTGCGTCGCGACGTCGAGGGATGTTGGCAGCACTCCGTTCGCGATCACCGAACAACAAGTAGAGAGAACACCTGATTGACTGACTTGCCTTTTCTTCAGCGTCGAGAAACCGCGATGGCTAATAAGAACATGGCACGTGAGAACAGCTACATCTTGGAGGACAGGTCCAGGTTCGAAGACAGAGTGAGTCCCGAGAATCGCTATTTTCATCATCATCATCATAAGTAGGCCATTCCCAAAAAATAAAACAAAACAAAATTAGTAAATAGACAATAAAAAAAACAAAAATTTCGTTGTCAGGGTAATGGACATAATTATCGTTGTAGCATCTAATTTGATTACTGAGATCATCTCGTCTTTCTCCCTTTGGTTTTAATCCATTTCGCCCGTGTGCGAATCTCCCAGCGGGGCGAACTTTGCGCGGATCCGAGTGATTGCGCTTTCAACAATTCATACAAACATCAAGGAAAACCATGGAAGGTGAACATCAAACGAGAGACGTCAATGTCTTAATCAAATCCTTTTGTTTTTCTGTACTTCACTTTCATTTAGTCTTTAGTTTTGAAATCAATCTTTTAAACAGAAATGATTAGTTTTTGAGTAAAAAATTCAATATTTGTTTTATTCGCATTTTTCATATTTAATTTAGTGTTCATTGGAAAAGTAATTAATAATCAAAATTTGACAATTTTATCCAATTTCCAACTTTTTTTAACACATTGACGACGGCATGACCCACCGGTGGGTCATTAATTATAAATAATAGTTTTGTTGCTATGTACGCCACTGATTTTGACTGAGAATAACCTCAAATATCTTAAGTCAATTACAAACTTCAAACGCCAATGCATTTCTTATACATATTTTAATAATTCTTGAAGCAATTTAGAACAATACGTGATATTGTGACATAATTTAGGCGTACTTTACAAATTAACTTGCGAAACATATTTGAAATTTTCAATGATCAATTATTATTATTGCTTATTGTAAAACCTATAGCACTTTTTCCTAGCAAGTATAGAATTGAAATATTTCAATATTTTTCCCACAATTGTTATAAATTGCTTCAATATCATTAAAAAATGTATAAGAAAAATTTAAACGTTTAAAGTTATAATTGACGTAAGATATTTGACGTTTCTCTCAGTCCATAGGCGTCCACGAAAAAATTCTGGGGTACACTGAGTTTGTTATAGAAGTTTATTTCTTTACAATTGGCAACACTTCAAACTGTCAATTCACAAATGACAGATGAATCAACAGATATCTAAACATAACCTAACAAATTTATTAAATTTTCAAATAAAATGAACATTTTTGTATATTCTTTCTAAAATTCGAGTAATCGTGAATTGTTCTTCATGCGTATTTAAAACTGAATACGTTTCAGAGGTATCTTCTATTCGTTTGCATAACAATAAAATTGTTCCGCTCGTAAATCATTGTGTAATGTCGCACGGCCATTTGTTTTTCCTTGTTTTTTTTTTGTTTTTCACCCTTCTTCGTGTAGCCGCGATAAAGTTCACAAATTAATTCCACGAATCTCCCGTTTCCAATTAAACAGTCCAATACGAACATGCACGCTACACATTCATTTCCCCAACAATAACAACAACATATACACCCCATTTTCTCGCTCTCTCTTTGTATATTTCAATTGTTTTAATGAATAATCAAGATATCGTTGTGACATTTAAATTGAAACTCACTCCTTCTCTCACTCTTCGTTTGTGTGTGTGTTTCATGTGGGTTTCCGACAATGCAAAAGGGCAGCAGCATCGATTCCAACGAAAACGCCTTTGACGACATGAAGCAGTTAATTAACGTGAGTAATTAAGTTGAATTTTGTAATTGTTGGAAATGTTCAACAGCGAAAGAGTCGAGAAAGGAAACAACAAAAATAAAAGACAAAGTGTCTCCTCTTTGATGTCGAATGTCGCTTTGTTTTAAACAAAAGAAGCAAAACTTAAATGTTACTGTTTGTCTTGTACAGTTTTCATTTATTTTTTAATAACGCAATTGACTGTAAAAGATAAATCGGTCATTATGTAATCATTTATTTTTATTCAGTTGTTCTTAGCAACAAACGTTTGTGTTTTGTTATTTGAATCACTTTTTTGCGTGCCGACTCGCAATGCACCTCAAAAGTGACGTTTCTTTTATGACGTTTTGTTTATTTGACAGTACGTCAATTGTGTTTGATACTATTCTACAATCAGTATGCAATCTGCATACAACAATTATTATGTAATGATTGCATTTTTCTATTGTAATTTGATTTTTGAGTTTTTGTTTTACATTTCCATCGCTATGGCATTTGTTTCTATTGTTGTTTTGTTTCTTAGAATGATGACGAAGACAAGACATCGAGCCTTCCCTGGGCCAGCTTCAATTTCATCAATTCGATCATAGGAAGCGGCGTCATAGGTATGATTATTTTTTTTGTTGTTGTTGAAATTTCCGCAATTTCCACCGTTATTGCGAACGTGCGAAGCGACGCGCGAAACGATTATTAATTTTCCTCGGTGAAATATACGGATGATGGGAGGGAAATGATGGAAAATCGAGTGCTAATTGGAAATGCATTTGCGAGGCGGCGGCGACGGCGGCTGCACGTGACGGGCGTACGTTTTTCTTTTGTTCGGCTATAAACATCTTTCGTCACGTGACCAAAAACAATTGGTGGATGCGCCCGGTACAAACGATTTTTTCGTTTTTGTTTTTCTATCATC
>NW_017097550.1:9285-10055 GCF_001412225.1 Nicrophorus vespilloides | reverse complement strand
TTTAAACTATTTTTTATATTTGTCACAACATCTCTCTAAAAATGTAAATATGTTTATTATATTATTTTTGAAAGCAATTGAGGTTGAAATTGTTTTATTAATGAAAAAAATCTGCGGAAAATATTTATTTCGTTTTTGTTTTTCTATCATCGTAATTGTGATTGGGCAAATATTCAAAACTCAAAATCTTTGAAATATTGGAAAATGTAAAATTTGAGGAATTTTTAAACTATTTTTTATATTTGTCACAACATCTCTCTAAAAATGTAAATATGTTTATTATATTATTTTTGAAAGCAATTGAGGTTAAAATTGTTTTGTTAATGAAAAAAATCTGCGGAAAATGCGCATGAAAATATTTACTTCGTTTTTGTTTTTCTATCATCGGAATTGTGAATGGGCAAATATTGAAAACTTAAAATCTTTGAAATATTTTAACTATTTTTTTTTTATATTTGTCACAACATCTCTCTAAAATATAAATATGTTTATTATATTATTTTTGAAAGCAATTGAGGTTAAAATTGTTTTGTTAATGAAAAAAATCTGCGGAAAATGCGCATGAAAATATTTATTTCGTTTTTGTTTTTCTATCATCGTAATTGTGATTGGGCAAAGATTGAAAACTTAAAATCTTTGAAATATTGGAAAATGTAAAATTTGAGGAATTTTTGAACTATTTTTTTATATTTGTCACAACATCTCACTAAAAATGTAAATATGTTTATTATATTATTTTTGAAAGCAATTGAGGTTAAAATTGTTTTGTT
>NW_017097550.1:8809-9260 GCF_001412225.1 Nicrophorus vespilloides | reverse complement strand
TGAAAAAAATCTGCGGAAAATGCGCATGAAAATATTTATTTCGCTTTTGTTTTTCTATCATCGTAATTGTGATTGGGCAAATATTGAAAACTCAAAATCTTTGAAATATTGGAAAATGTAAAATTTTTAGGAATTTTTTAACTATTTTTTATATATGTCACAACATCTCTCTAAAAATGTAGATATGTTTATTATATTATTTTTGAAAGCAATTGAGGTTAAAATTGTTTTGTTAATGAAAAAAATCTGCGGAAAATACTCATGAAAATATTTATTTCGTTTTTGTTTTTCTATCATCGTAATTGTGATTGGGCAAATATTGAAAACTTAAAATCTTTGAAATATTGGAAAATGTAAAATTTGAGGAATTTTTTTAACTATTTTTTTTTTATATTTGTCATAACATCTCTCTAAAATATAAATATGTTTATTATATTATTTTTGAAAGCAA
>NW_017097550.1:8413-8784 GCF_001412225.1 Nicrophorus vespilloides | reverse complement strand
GAGGAATTTTTAAACTATTTTTTATAATTGTCACAACATCTCTCTAAAAATGTAAATATGTAAGAATTATTTTTGAAAGTAATTGAGGTTGAAATTGTTTTATTAATGAAAAAAATCTGCGGAAAATACGCATGAAAATATTTATTTCGTTTTTGTTTTTCTATCATCGTAATTGTGATTGGGCAAATATTGAAAACTCAAAATCTTTGAAATATTGGAAAATGTAAAATTTGAGGAATTTTTTAACAATTTTTTATATTTGTCACAACATCTCTCTAAAAATGTAAATATGTTTATTATTTTTGAAAGCAATTGAGGTTAAAATTGTTTTGTTAATGAAAAAAATCTGCGGAAAATGCGCATGAAAATAT
>NW_017097550.1:0-8398 GCF_001412225.1 Nicrophorus vespilloides | reverse complement strand
AATCTGCGGAAAATGCGCATGAAAATATTTCAGTATTCATGCGACGTTCTCTTTGTTTCTCGGTATTAAATGTTGAATGATGCGGCGATCTAAAGAATTCATGTCGAAATACACAATAAAGTCCGTAACCAAGGTTACTAAATTATGTACGTGTTTCGGCGCCCGGCGCATCCACAATTCCTGTTTCAAATCTTACATTTTCGATTAATTACGTTTGCTTTGATTCATTGGATTTTCTTTGATTGTTGAGGTATTCCGTACGCGTTCCACGAAGCGGGCTTCGGATTGGGCATCCTGCTGCTGATCCTGGTGGCTTACATAACCGATTACTCTCTGATCCTGATGGTGCGATGCGGCAATCTGAGCGGCCGGTTCACCTACCAGGGCATCATGGAGGCGGCGTTCGGTCGTCCCGGTTACATCCTGCTGAGCTTCCTGCAATTCATCTACCCGTTCACAGGTGCGATTTGCTACAAACGGAAACAGTTGCAATTAACTTTGTTTTTTGTTTTTTTTGTTACTCGTAGCCATGGTTTCGTACAACGTCGTCGTCGGTGATACGCTGACGAAGGTGATAGTCCGGATAACGGGATGCGAACCGGACTCGGTGCTGGGCAGAAGAGAAGTGGTCGTCCTGGTGGCCACCCTCCTCATAACCATTCCTTTGTGCTTGTATCGCGACATCGCTCGTTTGGCGAAGGTTTCCTTCTTCAGTCTCATCTGCATCGCCTTCATCCTCGTCTCGATCCTCATCAAGATCAGCACGATGCGAGAGCTCATGTAAGCGATTACACACACACACTAGGGAATCGCTCTGACGTGTAACAACGCGCGTTTCTGTTTCTTGCAAAACAGCCCTCCGGATTCGAACATGTGGCGACTGGTCAATTGGGACATCGTTCCTGCTATAGCAATCATGGCATTCGGTAATTCATCACCTAACCTAACCTAAACAACAACAACAACCTAACCTAAAATTATATAACCTTGCAGCTTTCATGTGTCACCACAACACCTTCCTGATCTACGGCTCCATCCACGAGGCCAACCAAAAGAGATGGGACATCGTCACGCACATCTCCATCTTCACATCGATGTGCGTATCGTTCCTCTTCGGCGTCGCCGGATACGCCACCTTCGCGGGATACTCTCAAGGTATATATATATCATCTCTTCATCGACAGGTTTTCTCCATCGACCTCGATTTTCGCAGGCGATTTATTGGAGAACTACTGCTGGGACGATGACCTGATGAACTTCAGCCGAGTCCTCTTCAGCGTGCAGATCCTGCTGACCTTCCCCATCGAGTGTTTCGTGACTAGGGACGTGGTGGAGACGTCGCTCCTCGGTAAGAACGCCAACGTGCCGATGTCCGAGCGCACCCACTACCTCCTCACCCTCGCCATCATCGGAAGCACATACTTTATCTCAATGGCAACGGATTGTTTGGGCGTCGTCCTCGAGCTGAACGTGAGTGCATTTTACGCAATTTTACGAAATTAAAGCTGCAAATGGATATCGATCCGAAAGTGTTCCGCGCTACGTGCTTTCACATTACGCGATTGCAATAATAAAACTGAACATCAGACCTAAAGATAATTACAGAAAAAAAAAAACTACTTAATCCACTTAATATGACGCAAGAACGTAAACGTGATTATCTTATTAACACTAATAATAATAATTAATTTTTTGTTGTTCAATTTAACTTAATGACATTTACATAACTTTAGTTTACTATAAGTTGTGTGCTTTCGATATAATTCCAATCTACATATTTAAATTGACATTAAAACTACGAAAAGTTATGATTAAAAATCAGAGTGCCCGGCGCGTCCACTTCTCATCTCCATGAAAACTAAAATAAAATTTGTATGTAAAATTCAGTTTGTAAATGTTAACTTTTAGAGAGTTTTATGCAAAAAAAACAAATAATATGAGATGGATGGACTCGGAATATGAGAACTTTTGCGACGTCAAAGGGATTTTAAATTATTCAAAGTCGGAATACGCTGCGATCCAAATTCCACTGGAAACTAACGTCCGACGTGGACTAAATAATTCAGCGATGGAAACACGGTGAATGGGGGAGTATATAGAGCAGGTATACGCGATGTCCTTGTTGTTGACTGTGGTAAGGGAATGACAGAGAAGGCCGTATGAATGAAATGTGTGTCGTGTCGTTTAGATGAAAGCAAGAGAATCACGTTATATATGCAAATGGATGCGAAGAGTAATCATTTGCGTTGAAGACTAAGTAACTCGAGTGTGCACTGAAAAAAAATGGTAATTCCCGTTTCGCAATTGCGCTGGAAAATATGTTAGTTTCTTCTATTATTTTTTTTTATTATTACATTTTCAACGAAAGTACACGAAACACGACGCGGAATTACATAAACTTTCCGAGTCTCCTCGTGATTCTAACGCTTCTGAAACTTTCTAAATGTGCAGACATTATAATTTTCATTCGCAACGTCCGGGATGTTTTGCAAATCTACTTCGCAACTCATGATTACGTAATACAAGAAAAAGTTGTTTATTTTAAATGAAGCTGTCAACGATAGTCGTCACATTTTTGTCTTTATTTTAGGAACTGTCAATGATAAACGTCATATTTATGTTTGGTTTAGTGACAGCTGTCAATGTCACGGTTATTATTCATATTCATATTGGAGCTGTCAATGTTAATACGTCAATGTCAGGGTTATGTTTTATATTTATATTTGATTCAGTTGGTATTGAAAATGTTTGAGCTTTCATCGTTTCCAATAGATATCGTTACCAATTCGTTGCTTGTTTCAGGGTGTTGTCGCTGCCGTTCCCTTAGCATACATCTTACCCGCCATTATCTATCTGCGATTGGAGGAGGGCAGCGTCTTCTCCCGCCGGAAATTGCCCAGTCTGGCGTTGGCAGCGTTCGGTGTCATTGTTGCAAGCGTCGGGACGCTCTTCATGTTCGTCGACTTCGACCAGAGCAGCGACAGTTGCTCGCACGGTAAAGTCATGTTCTACTGCGAGGGAAACGCCACCGTCGCGCCCACCCTGAAGACATTCTGAACTCAGACGACTCTTGCAATCGTTTGCTCTTCCTAATTTGCACAATTTATTTCCAGAAAGTTTCTTTGCGGTACCAAAAGTTCCTTTCATTCTGCAATCAGCTACAATACAAACAAGCAGAGATAATCTATTTCAGTTCCGTATACTCGTAAAGAGACTTAATCAAAGATTAGTCGCAACAAAAGCTCCATTTTTTTTTTCACAAATTGTATTCGTTTATGATTTACAATAATTTGATTACGTTTTATAATGAAACTGTCAATGAGAATAGCCTCAAAGCTGACATTTCCAAGTTCGAAGTCGTGTAAATAATTAAGAAAGAGAGAGATTCGTTGCCAAAAAGTGAATATTTATATATATATAGAAGATATAAACGTAACAATGATATTTTTTTAAACTTTAAGTTTTGTATATAAGATGATATATTGATCTCTTTGACATCTGTCAAATAATGCAGATCTTTCATTTTTTTTTCTTCAATTCACAAACAAATCAAATTTAATCTAGTCCAACTTTTGTTTATTTTTCAAGTACAAATGATTTCGTAACAGTTGAGATCATCTGTCATCATCGATGTTGACAATCTTTGACAGGTTTTTTTTTTTTTTCGTTTTTCGCGAACGGGCCTTTCAGCCATGTCCGATCGCACCACTTCGAAACTTCAGTTATTGACGTTTGGACGTATTAAACGAAAAAAATCTTCGGTTATATGTATTTTTTTCCCGTACGTCGTCTCTTTTTCAGCGTGTAAGTGTACGTGAAAAGATGATCAGAGTATATGTAAATTTAAGGAAATAAAAATTAACTAATTGTGATTATTCTTCGATGCACTCTTCTAATTTTAAGAATAAATAAATTGTACAGAAGTTGACATGTAATATTTGAAAATAACAACAACAACAAAAAAAAAGTATATATATATATGGACAAAAAAATTATACGCGCACTCTTGTGATTTCTTGTGATTATAATAAAAAAAAATATATATGAAACAATTGAATTACCAAATTATTCATTTCCTGAAACATATTAAGTCACAAATTGTCTTCAATAGAAATCGTACGTTGTGACTTTGTCCCAACTGTCATATTTGACGTTTAATATTTGACAGCGTGTTTAAGTAACAACTTATTTGACAACTATTGACGTTATGTCAACTACTATCAAATGTCAACTTGACTGATTTATAGAAATAAGTTATTTGCTTAAGTCACAAATTGTCTTCGATAGAAATCGTACGTTGTGACTTTGTCCCAACTGTCATATTTGACGTTTCCTATTTGACAGTGTGTTTAAGTAACAACTAATTTGACGTTATGTATTTGACAACTATTGAAGTTATGTGAATTAATATATCAAATGTCAACTTGGCAGATTTATAGAAACAAATTATTTGCTTAAGTCACAAATTGTCTTCAATAGCAATCGTAAGTTCTGACTTTGTCCCAACTGTCATATTTGACGTTTCCTATTTGAGAACCTATTTGACGTTATGTATTTGACAACTATAGACGTTATATCAACTACTATCAAATGTCAACTTGGCTGATTTATAGAAATAAATTATTTGCTTAAGTCACAAATTGTCTTCAATAGAAATCGTACGTTGTGACTTTATCCCAACTGTCATATTTGACGTTTCCTATTTAAGTAACAACTTATTTGACGTTATGTATTTGACAACTATTGACGTTATGTCAACTACTATCAAATGTCAACTTGGCTGATTTATAGAAATAAATTATTTGCTTAAGTCACAAATTGTATACAATAGAAATCGTACGTTGTGACTTTGTCCTAACTGTCATATTTGACGTTTCCTATTTGACAGCGTGTTTAAGTAACAACTTATTTGACAACTATTGACGTTATGTCAACTAATATATCAAATGTCAACTTGGCTTGGATTTGTTGTTGTAAGTTCAATAAAAAAAAATGTTACGTTTCTGAAGCAAAGAGAAGACCATAATAGGACTATTGCATTAATTATGCGTCGGTGTTCCTGGATGGATGTGACCTCAGTATATCATCTCCATCGTAGGTCGAACTTCGAAACAAAAACAACAAATGCTTCCGACTCGATCTCGATTGTTTCGATACGATCGGTATTGCGGATTTATGATATGCGGGGGAGAGAGGAGACACGTCGCTTCTTGTCTTGTCCCCATTTTTAATTATTGTGTATCGCCTCTCTCGAAGGAACGAGTCCTTGACGACGCAGATAATCATAGGTGACTTTGGAAAAAAAAAAACAAAACAAAACAAAAAAACACACAATAAAAACAAAACAAAACCGGAATATATAGTTCAATGCCGAGGGAACGCAGGGCTGAAACCTTCGACACGTTACGTCACCTTCTCTGATTGAAAAAAAATAATAATAAAAAAAATCAAAAATTTCCGCTTAGAATAAGAAAAGTATTGCAAAAATTTTCTTTCGTAAAACAATGAAATATGATTTTTGTTTTCTCATGGTGAACTTTTAATCAATTAAAAAATGAGATTAGAGAGAGGTTACGACGATTGATGGATGCTGCGGCGTCTCTGGTAAACTTTCTTGGATTGTGTTTCGCGTCGAACTTGACACGGATCTCGAGAGCGCGGTCTCTCCTACGCACGAATTAAGCAAATCCTAAGACGATAATCTTAGCTGTTACATACTGCAAATAATAATAATAATCATAATAATGATATCGCATTGCGATTATTGTTCTCGAGACCTAATTTTCTGTTCTCGCGAATAAAGTCAAGGCGACGAAACAAGTTCAACCGAATTTCACTTGTTTTCCATTCATTTTTTTTTGTTTTGCTTTGTTTTCAATTGACCGTCTCCATGGCAATTGACTTCCTCGCCTCTACCGCAATCCGTTGCCCAAGCAAAATTTTGCAACGTTGTTCATTTTTTTTTCAATTTTGTTAAACAGACAGTGAAACTCGTAATGTAACCTTTAAATATTTCAGTTTCAATAGAAATTTAACTTTCAAATAACTTCAATTTAACTGAAACTATAACCTTAAAATAATGAATTGACGTATGTTAATGTTGGTTCCACCGATATTTAAGTTTTTTGTTTTGTTTAAAAATTCACGAATCTGCGGTTACTTAAAATTATGATTCTTTCATTTGCATTTCGAGATTATTTGTTAATTCAAGTTTGTTTGAAATAAACATTTGAGACGATTTATAAAACGCATACAAATATCGAAATTATAAAGCAAAATACAAGAATCATTGATTGCACACACAGTTTTATAAAATCATTTACATACTATTGTTTTATATACAAAATAATGATGAGAATTTGATGAGAAAAGTTAATAATATTAGGTTAGGTTGTGGTTTTACAACATTAGCTTAGTTTGTTCTGTATGATTACTTCATTTTAGGTTAGGATTAATTAGGTTAGGTTAGCTTAGTTAAGATTTGCAAGTTGTTTAAACTTTATAGAATTGACATAAGTTGACACTAAGGTTAGGTTGCTTCGAAAATATTACCTATACAAGTGTTAGGTTATGTTTTTTTTTGTTGTTGTTGTTGTTAACTTTTTAGGTTAAATTTAAGATACGTAAACATATTCATAGATTAAGCCAGGAAATGTCGTGTGTGTGTTGCGCGTCCAATTAACAACTTTGTGATGAAACGCGTCGGGAATTTCTAAAAACTTTAACTATTCTGCGAACGCCTCTTCCTCATTCTAATTCCCATTATTTCCATTTTAATATTCCCGCTATTCTTTTAGACGTTTGTTTCTTTTTTTTTTGTGTTTTGTTTCGTTTATTTATATATAAATAATCAGAATTCGGTGAATAAATAATTGAACTTTTCGTATTCATTTATTCGTTGTGCAATTGTTTCCGCGTGTGTTTTGTTTGTTTCGAACGCGCGGCACTCTTCGATATGAAACTGAGCATTCAATGGTTTTGGTTTGAAGAACGACGACGACGACGACGAAAGAAGTCGAAGAATTAATCCATTATTCACGTGGGCCACGAACGAATTAACCGACGCACGTACAGAATATAAGCGATTAGCAACGTGCGTCGTTGTATAACACACAGAACGACACGAAATTATAAATGCATGCATACAAAAAAATTATAACTAAAACACACTCAAAAAAACTGTTGTATTCATGACGTTCTTTTCTTTGCTTTTTTCTTTACATAATACTTTTTTGACGACGAATTTGTTAATACTTTTTAATGATTTGCGACACGGACGTGTCACAGGCCGCTGGTTAAACGTCTGCAACGTTGATAATCTTACTTAAGTGAGAAACTTCATGCTCAAGTAGATGTAATCGTTTTTGGGTGAAAGTTTGTCGTTAATGATCTCATTAAATCTGTATGTTTATTGTACAAGGGAAAAAACAAATATGTAAACTTAAAGTTGGCCTTTTCGAATTCGAAGAAGATTTTAATAAGTTTAAGTGTTATTGATGTGCTTTCAAAATTTGAAGTAATGAAAAATTTAACGTTTGATAAAAAAAAGCAGTGTTTTCACATTTTATTGATTTTCTCGGAAACTATAAAAGATAGAATAAATCCAAAGGATGCATATGAAAGCTGAATAGTTGGGGAATGTAACGAGTATTCACATATTGTTGTGGTTTCATCGGTTTGGCTGTAATTGCTGTTTAAATTTAAAAAAACGTTAAAAAAAGCAGTGTTTTTACATTTTATTGATTTTCTCGGAAACTATAATAGATAGAATGGATCCAATAGATGCATATGGAAGTTGAATGTTTGGGGAATGTAACAAGTATTCATATATTGTTGTGGTTTCATCGGTTTGGCTGTAATTGCTATTTAAATTTGAAAAAACGTTAAAAAAAGCAGTGTTTTTACATTTCATTGATTTTCTCGGAAACTATAATAGATAGAATGGATACAAAGGATGCATATGAAAGCTGAATAGTTGGGGAATGTAACGAGTATTCACATATTGTTGTGGTTTCATTGGTTTGGCTGTAATTGCTGTTTAAATTTGAAAAAAAGTTAAAAAAAGCAGTGTTTTCACATTTCATTGATTTTCTCGGAAACTATAAAAGATAGAATGGATGCAAAGGATGCATATGAAAGCTGAATAGTTGGGGAATGTAACGAGTATTCATATATTGTTGTGGTTTCATCGGTTTGGCTGTAATTGCTGTTTAAATTTGAAAAAAAGTTTAAAAAAAGCAGTGTTTTCATATTTTACTGTTTTTCTCGGAAACTATAATAGATAGAATGGATACAAAGGATGCATATGAAAGCTGAATAATTGGGGAATGTAACGAGTATTCATATATATTGTTGTGGTTTCATCGGTTTGGCTGTAATTGCTGTTTAAATTTGAAAA
>NW_017097549.1:1851-43575 GCF_001412225.1 Nicrophorus vespilloides | reverse complement strand
TGCATAATCAGATGCACGCAACCGTTGCGCAACTTTTTATGTAACAAAACTTACGTAATGTTTATTACGTAACAGAGAAACGACGTTTATTTCGATTTTTTTTCAGTTTTTCGATAATAACTCGACAACCCCTTAAGATAATTACATCATCGACCACTCGTATTAAAGCTGAACGTCTCACCTTTCCAACAAGCCTACTAGTATCTTCTTACTGCTGCCGAGTCGCCTGCTATGAGCTTTAGAACAAGGAAAAAAAGTGAATAGGATTTTCGAGTTTTCAATTTTTCACTTTTGTTGCATTTAATGATTGCGTAAGATGGCGTTTGTTTCATAAAAAGTTACGTAATTTTCGTACGTTACGTTGTGGAATTTCGTTAATATTTTTTTTTTTCAAATCCCAGATCCCTTTGAGATTCGTCTCGTCATGACGACCGACCCTTGTTTGTTTGTTTATTAATCAGTTGAAACGCATTCAGCAACGTCATCGCATTTCGTAAATTTTCACGCGCATTTTTTTCCCGAATCGTTCTTCGTACCATTTTCCATTTTCCGAGTCCACTCGTTCCAACATTCGCTAGCATCATGGGTTTAGTTGTAAGTACACACAGATTGCATCGCTTTTCTCATTCAATTCACAAATAATTTCTAATTACTGTTTAATTCTGTTCTTTCTCTCATCCGAATTTCTTGCAGAAAAGGGATCACATGTCATGGTTCGGTTACATCAAGAAAAACTATGCGGTAAATACAATTTGCAATTACTTTATTAATTAGTTGGTAGCTTTATAACACATTGTCAAATTTCATTATAAGAAGAGGTTATTTCCGTTCACTGACATTGACGTACGTCAAGAACAATCTTAATTGTGATCTGTTAATATAAGTATTAAACGTTCACTTACCTTTTTTCGATCGCTGCAAGAATCTAAATGCTCGCTCGTTTCTTGTTCATTTATTTCGTTTGTTGTTGCTGTTGGGGTTGGGAAAGGTAAATCGTTTAGGCGGGTTTCAAAAAAATCAAGTACGCTCTTTGGTATTATTATCTCTTTTTTTTTGTTCTTTCTTTCTCCATGTTCTAATCTAGGGATTTTTTTTTTCTTCAAAAATAATAGTGATAATCTAAGCTAACGAACTAATTATTTCTCTTTGATAAATAAACTTGGGGGGGTTCAGGTATATGATTTTTTTTTGTCTTTCAGTTTTCTTGGTTCAAAGTCTGTTTAATACTCGTTCCTCTCATGTTCGCAACGAACGAAATCAACATACATTTTATTCTTTTGTTTCCGCTTTTGTTTTTTCCTCTGCCTATTAATTAACTCTTGTTTTCATTATTAATATTTTTTTTTGTCAATTTTCTCTTTTTTTAAATTTTTAGTTATCTTACATAATTATTAAATATCAATTATTATCGTTATCCATCGTTTTTCCATTCGTGTATTTATTTTTATTTATTTTATTTTTTTCGACAAATTCTTCCACTTATTAATTTGTACTTTAGGCCCGTCAATGTTTTGTTTCTTTTTCTTTTCTTTTTTTTTTTAGTAAAATTCGCTTCTCTTCTGTTTTTTTTTTACAATTCACTACGTAACAACACCTAAGGCTTCTTCAGTTCAAAGAGTTTCTCGCTTTCTATATTTATTATATAACTTCTTCTTGGTCTCAACGTTTCGCAAAGTCAAAAATTTTGATTGATAATCATCGTACATGTCAGCAGTTGGAACTAAATCTAAAGAAACAAAAAAGTAACGAATCGTCTAAACAAATGATTAAACAAAATACGTAAATTGAAAAAGTGGGAGGTAACGTTGTCTTTTTCTTTTGTTATCTAACATTTTAAGGAAACACAATTTGGGGATTTTGTTTTTGTTGGGTTTAGAAAAGAAGAAAAACGCAAACTACCCCTACTAGTACTGATCAAAGTACAGTAAAATGGAGATTGCTAAACAAATTTGTTTCTAGTAGTTTTCGGTTCATCTGGAAGCGTAAATTATATAAACTAAACGTAAAGTTAAAAATTTTAGGATTTGTTTTGGTCAATCGAATCAAGCATGCGAAAAGTACAAATTGCAGAAAAAATAAAGGATTTCTCTCTCTAGATTTTTATATTATTAACTTTTTTCTTTTTTTGTTCAATCTGGGGAAGACTTTAGTTTTCAATATTACATTCTTTTTAAGTCACTTTATCTTCTCCTCCTTCGTTTTCGTTTCTCTCTTTGCGAAAAAACACAACACGATATGTCTGGGTTGAGGGGGAGTGGGGTTGTGTTGGGGGAGGAATCGTGGTGCAATCTTCTCTCTAATTATCCCGAAATGCAAGGTGGCCTCTGGAATGTGCTTTTGTTTTTGTTTTTATTTTAATTTTTTTTGGGGGTTGCTGCGAGACCATCTTGCATTTGTTTTAGGTATATTTTCTTTTCTTTTCACTTTGCGGGAGTTCTCGTTTATTTAAAAAAATATCGTTTTTCTTTCGGCTCTAAATACTGTTTCTCTTCTCTCTCTCTCTCTCGCAACGACGAATGAAAAACGTTCCTTTTTTCTCTCTCTCTCTTTCTCTCTTTCTTCTATCCTCACCATCTTAATAAGGCACGGGAACATCAGCTACAGACAGACAGACCGTGCAATTATAACAATAATCAAAGTGATTTACAAGGATAAGACTAGTCCATAAAAATCTAAAATTTGTATCACAGAAAGCGGTGATTATTATCCAAGATCTCTCTCTCTCTTTCTCTAATTTCTATCGTTCGCAGAAAACGGAGATAGAACAACACGTGTGTGTGTGTTTTCTGTTTGTTTGTTTCTTTCTTTTAAAGTTATACAATTTACAATACACGTGTGGGGGATTTTTTCGTTTAGAAGTTTATCATTTGATTATTCAATATAGTTTTTTTTTCTTCTTATTTTTTTAAAAAATAGGGGTTGGTGGTTATTGTTGTCATTAATTTTTTTTTTCATATATCTTAGATAAATATTAAATATATATATATGTATGTACGTATATATATATAAAGAGATATTCTTATAATTATTAATAAGTGTGTAAATATGAGAACAAGCAGAGCAACTATGAAAATCTACTTTATTCGAAACAACGGCCTCCTCTACAGTGCCAAAAACTGCACTACTTTTAATAAAACTACACACAGATACACAGTCTACCAACACTAAGAAAAATACACTAATAGAAAATAATAATAATAATTTATGATACACAAGTAATACTTAGGCTACAGAAAAAACGTTTATTACTGTCTCACTCACTCTCTTTCTTTCAATCATTCTCCCTATCTTTCTCTCTGACAAAATCGTTATTTCTCCATCGTTATTATTCACAAAATTTGGTAATTTATTTGAGTATTTTCTTTTATTTTAAATATATATATATAGTATATGTTATTTTTGTTAAATTTAATATTTATATATATATAGTATTATCATATATGTAAAACCAATAGTCTCAGAAGGCAACAACTCGCTAGCTCACTCTCATCTCAAGGGTGTGTCATTTGTTTTTCTTTCTTTTGTTTCATGTTCCTTCTTCTGTTTGTTGTTGTTGTTGCTAGGGGGTGGTAATGTTAACGATACGAAAGTATCCGACAAAAGGAAGAAATTGTTGAATGATTTCCCTCGATTCGATTAGAAAAGTAGTAGTAGTAGTATTAGTAAGAAAGATAACATTTTGTTTAATACAAATTCATCATCAACTCTATCTATTTTTTGTTTTTTTTTCGATTTCCTCTCTCTCTTCATTTGTTTTTTTTTTCTTGTTTGTCTCGCAAACCAACCAATCAATCAAATACAAAAATATATTCATATCGTTATGTTCGCAAAACAAAAACAAAAAAAAAACTGTTGGATTTGCGGCCAACCGAAAAATCGAATGAGAAATTAAAAAGAAAAGTGTCGCTGCGTCTTCACTAGAAACTAAATAACTTAAAGAGTAACTCGTCTTATTGCTGTCGTTATGCTTATCCTTTAACTTTTTTTCTTTTCTTATACATTAATTAATGAAAGTCTTATGTGGTACATCTTAACTACGCCGTATTTATTACTTTATATATATATATATGTACAAAAAGGAAATAAATGATCGATCTCTAAATCGAAGTTGGCGTGAGCGGAAAGAATCACTTGTTTGAAGGGTAAAGCAAGGCAGACTCGATTGCATCATTTGAAATCATTTTTTTTTGTTGTTGTTGCGAGTTTTCACTTTCCGCTCGTCCCAACCCGAAAGAGAGAAAGACACGGTTTAAATAAAGCGCGCAAACCGAAACGAATCTTGTTTTTTTTTTGTTGTTGTTGTTCATAAAATCGCTTATAAATGTACGTCCGTTTAAAAATCGCGCTCCCCTCTCACACACCACAGAAAAAGAAATGAATTTTCTCTTCAATCGAGAGGAGGCTCAATGACTAAGACTTAATAATTAGTAATCTCATTCATCACCGTCGTCGGATGCGAATTGGTCCGCAAATCACACCGTTATTCCTCATCTCTTTTAAATCCTCATTCATTTTTTAATTGATTTCTATTTCCTTACTACTTACTTTAATAATTAGTTAATTACGTTTGTTTACAATACGGTTAGTTGCTGTTTTTCTCTCTTTCTCTTTTAGAGTTTGACTACATAATTGAAACATGTGTTTTTTTTTTCTCTCTTTCCTTCCTTTCTTCTTAAGTATATATAAATATTATATAGATTATCTTTGTTTTTTTGGAATGTTCGCAAGTTTTAAAATACTCGTACTCGATTAAAGTTCTTGCTGTTTGAAGAAAATGCGAGGAAATGAAAAGTTGATGAACGTTTTTTTTTGGATTTTCCTCCCAAAAGAAACATCGTTCAGGTGTTTGTGTGTGTTTGATTAAATCGTTCAAGTTCATGTTTTTTAATCGTAAATATAATAACACTAAATTCTACAAAAAAAATAAAATAATAATAAAGGAATAATAAATTAAGTGGCATTCACAAAATGTATAAACTAAAACAAAAACAAAAGAATATCCGTTGGGGGGGCGGGGGGTTGTTTGTGTGAGGATTGAGTAAAATAATAATCATAATCAAACTAACTAGGTTCTTATTTGTTTGTTTTCTTTCTGTTCCATAATTCATATAATGTAAGTAGATATCAAAAAAAAACAAAATAAAAAATATAGTTCGTCTCTACTTTTCCTCCTAATGAACAGAACAAAATATCAAAAATAATAATAATAATAATAAGGAAACAAAACGATAATTGATGGAAATAATAATAATAATATGAGATCTATAGTAATAATAATAATTTAAGTAGTGTGATTGTTTTTTTTGTTGTGTTAATATGTGAGTTGGCTTCTCTAGATTGGTTTTTGTTTTCCCTTTCGGTTTTCTCTTTATGCTGTCGCTGCTGGGATCTCAGTGTTCATTTTTTCGTTCGATTCCAACCAAAAAAAAAAGTACTACTAACAATAAATACAAATAAATAATCAATAATTAATAAATAATTATTATCTAATGTCTAAAGGGTGATGAGAAGAACTGAACTTGATTTCGCTCTCTCTCACAGTCTCACACGCTCTGCCTACTCGCACGCACTCACAAAAATAATAATATTATTAGAGAAACGAGAAAAATATAAAAAAAATAATCGGGGATGTAACTAAAAGTAAAGACATAATGTACAATAAGATATAATAATTATAGTAATAGTAATGATCCCAGGGTTGTTTTTTTTTCTTTTGTAGGAAAGAAAACGTTTTCTCTTTCTTTCTCTCTCTCTCTCTCTTTTTTTCAATGGAAAACAAAAACGAGCGCTAGGAAGAAAAATCGGGCGCTCTCGAAAATTTTACAAAAACAAATCGAGATGCTAAAAATTCATATGTTTTTGTTGTTGTTGTTGTTAAGTTTTGATGTTCGTGGTATTCCGAGGGGAGGCGAGGAAAAAGTGAAATGTTATGGTCCTCTCTCATCGTCTCCTCGTGTCATCATTATTAAGTACATCATATACACACACACACATACACACACAAGATACCCAACACTCTTGGATATCTCTTCCTCTCTCTTCGTCATTCCACTTTTTACAATAATTTAAAACATTATATAATATAGTATATATCATCTTCGAGATAATAACACGAGTTTCTTTTTTTTTTAATGATATAACACGCTTTTCTCGAGCAAGCACCTCTTTGTCTTCACCCAATGTTGCGGTGATGAGGGAAACGAGGGCAGAGTGGATTTTGATTTGTTTTTTTTTTGGGGGGGTATAAATAGTGATGCGGTGAGGGTTGGAGGTGTTTGCGTTTCGAGTTGAAGCGTATTTCGAGAGTTTGGTTATTTCCTCTTATCGTATAGTATATTACAAATACATAACTTCCTCATCTCCTTGCTCCTTCATTATTTCTTTTCTTTTTTTTTTATATAATAATACTGTTTCATTTCGTTTTCCCTCGTTTTATAATTAATAATTATTGTAATTCTCCTTCCTTTCACTCCACACTTTCTCTCTCTATCTCTCTCTCTCTTTCTTTTCTTATCTCGTTTTAAATTTAATAATTATTGCGAGTTAATTATTGCTAAATGCTAAGATCCATCTTTTTTTTTAAATATATATATATAAATCCAAAGAGTTTTTGTTGTTGTTGAATTTTGTGATCTCGTGAGCAGTTGAGGTTTCATTTTTCTCTCTCGTTAGCTCCTTTCAAGATCCTCCTGTCACCATTCCCGATTCTCCTCCTCGTCTCATATGTACATACTATAGCGGTATAACTATATATATAGAAATACATATAATAAATATATCTTACTATATATTCATATATTGTATTATATGTATATATACTTATATTGGTGACAGGAAAAGCTGTCGAGAGCTCTACGAATTGAATAATACCAATAACAGTGAACGGTACTTTTCTTATTCTCTTGTCAAGTTTGTGGAAGTCCTCTTATTTTTAAGTATCATCTTATTATTATTTTTAATTTTTTTGGTTTTGTTTTAATTTTTTATTTTTTTATGATTTTCTCTTTCCTTTATTTTAAATAATGAACTCACTGTAATGCCTCTCTCTCTCTCTTTTTCTCTTTCGCTCTTTCTCGCTTTACTAAGTTTAAAAGTTTTGGGGAAAGTTTAGTTGTTTGTTCGGCGGTGATGATGATAATGATGACGGGGGTTTGTTGTTGTTGCTGCTGCTCGAGATGGCGCTGCTTCTGTTGCTGCTGCTTCTGGGGCGGCGGCGACGACGACGTTGTGGGTGTTGACGTCTCAAACATACATGCCCATCCCGTACATGGTGCTCCAGTCCACGCCCTGGAAGCTCGTCATGTCCACGTTGGTGAGATTGTAGCCCTGGTAGGGGCTGGCGGTGACAGGGGGCGCGAGCGCGGGGGCGGCCGCAGCTTGAGCGGGGTTCGGGTTGCCGGCCTGTGCGGCCGTTGCTGCTCCAACACCGGCCATCGGATACGGGGCGTATCTGTAGCTGGCGAGAGGTGGGTATGCCCCGAAGAGTTTGCCGTAACCGGCGACGGCGGCACTCTGTGCCTGTGCTGCTACGGCGGCTGCTGCGGCGGCCTGCACGTGCGCTTGAGCTTGGGCGACGGCCAAGGGGTTGGCTGCGGCAATGGCACCAGCAGCTGCCGATGGTGCCGTCATTCTCATGCCCAATCCGCTGAGCATCAGCCTTTTTCCCAGGAGTTGAGCGTTCGCCTGAACCGCCTCCTTTGGCTGCGCTTTCTTGCACTCCACCTTCTTATTCTTAATCGTGTGGAAGTGAATTTCGCAGACGCGGTCCACCACGTCTTCGTTCTCGAATGTAACGAAGCCGAAGCCCCTGTGTCTCTTTGTCTGTTGGTCCATCAGCATCACCGTCTCCTCGACCTTTCCAAATTGGTTGAAATAGGCCCTCACCTCGTCGGCGGAAGTATCCTGGCTGACGCCGCCCACGAAGATCTTCTTGGTCTTGTTGGGCTGCTTCGGTCTGTTCTTGGGCGTCGCATGTTTCGGATCGATCTTTTTACCGTCCAGAGTGTGAATCGGCACCTTGAGCACATTATCCACGCTCGTCGGATCGGAGAATGTGATGAAACCGAATCCCCTACTCCTCTGCAAATCACAACACAAATATTAGACATCTGACTAATAATTAATTTACTTTCAATTCAATTAAAACAATATCTTATAATACAATTTTATCATATTTTGCCTTAGAAACTGTAGACTTAGTAAATTGGCCAAAAAGTGAGTCATCGATTTTGTAGCGAAATAAAAGAGGTTTTGATGCCAAATACACGACACCATGTGAATTCGCTAACAATAACTGAACACGAAAACGAATCCAACTCAATTATCACGAAAATTGGATTCATCTGGTTTTGATATTATATTGGTTACTCGATATGGTGGATATTTTTTGAAATTGAATTATTATTTTTACCTGTGTGACTGGATCCTTCATGATGAGGACGTCGGTGACGGTGCCGAACATTCCAAAATACTCGCGCAACTTCTCGCTAGAAGTCTGCCAGCTCAGTCCGCCGACGAAGAGTTTTCCTGGAGCTGGATCTCCACCATTGTTGGGAGTGCTGCGGCCCGAAGAGCCCGAATGGCTTCCATTCAGTTGCACCAGGGAGCCGTGCAACTCGTGGTGCTCCAACAGTCCGTTTCCATCGCCGATCGCGGCACTGAAAATTGCAAAACAACACAGAAATTAGACGAGATCATTGATTCACCGGCGCATCCTCCTTCATTCCTCTTTCTCGCTCAAGCACACTCTCCCATCAACAACTTCACCAAAATCTCCAATCATCCAATACAGTTAGTAGTAGTGTAACAATATACAGACACTAAGTTTAAGCCCTAAAATACCATTTGAGAATTCGTAACAAAACGAAAAAAAAAACAAACAAACAAACAAAAATGTAACAATAATTATAGGGGTGTGGATAATTATAAAGGTTGCGAAGGAAACTATTTATTGTTTTGTTTTATGGCAACGCGATACCATTTCTATAACGAGCGTTCATCTCTATGTTTCAGATTATTCCGCTGGTGTCGATCACGTCCGTCTCCTTGTTCTGCACCGGCCTCTTCACTTTGTACGCAATTTACAAGTGCGATACAATTATGTGAGTTTCATCATTTCGGACTAATTTTTTTATTTTAATCACCGGTAACTTTTGTAACAAAGTATTTTTATGGTACTTCAACCGTGAACTTTCACTGGGTCAGATCGTGCGCGTCAGTGAATTATATATGAAAAATACACTAAGAACAGAGCATAACAAAAGAAAATAGATAAATGCACCTTTCTGAGCTCATCTGAAACTGTTCAAAAAAAAAACCTTAGATGCGGTGAATCAAACATCAACTGTATGTTGCGAGTACTAAACACAGCAGAAGCAGCAGCAGCAGCAGCAGCAGCAGCATAGCAAAGGCCTTATTGTCTGCGAAATTGAATATTATTGATTTATTTTTGGGGTGGCTATAGAGAGGGGTGAGAGAGAGAAGGGCCCGGAGCGAAACACGGCCATCTTTTCTCCCTATCGCTCGAAACGCGTCCTCAACAGTTGCGTAAAAGCTGCAATGTTTATTCAACAACACACGTTTGAATCAAAAGTTTACAATCTTTCTTTTTGTTGTTGTTTATATGTAAAATTGGCAAACTGTTGCTCCTGAATTCTCCGTTACCTACTCTCTCCTCCATCGCTCAATAATGCTTCGGCAACAACATATCGTTATTGTGAATGTACATTTCCGTAGCAACGCGAAGTAAATTCTCGTTAAATTTTCAGGCCACTGCTCTGGACAACATTGGGGAGTTGGGTCAAAAGTTAAATAGAAATTTTAATGGATCTGATGTGTCCCGAACAAACATTTGTTTCTCTGTTTTCGTATAGTATAGGTAGAGAATATATATAGTATCGATTCATTTCTTGCGAGTGGAGGGATGAAAGCAAACATTTCGTATAAACAAAAATTGTGAACGTGTCCGGCCGATGTTTGCCATATTTCTGGTACAAAGAGATTTACTGAATATTATATAAAAGATAAAGTTGTAAAAGTAAATTTGTATGTATTTGGATGTAATGATTTTCTGCAGTGCAACATTGATCTAATCGCGTTTTCCTTTTCAGGATTCGAAATAAAAAATATCCGTGGGATCGGATGGGGCTGCTGAAGAATCCGCGGAACCGGAAGGTGAGTTCATCCGATCCAATCATCGCCCTCTCATTTCCGTTACTTTCGCGATTCGCATCTTTACCTGTATATATATTTATAGGTAGATATCGGAGAAGGAATTCCTTTGAAACATATTTCGCAGAAACCAAACCCTCTTTAAATGAAAATGGATTTCTGGTTCCGCCGCCACTGTACTTTGGTTCAGTGGAACACGCGCACCCTTTTCGTGCACTGGATGTATATATATATACATACATACACATTTTTTTGTTTGCGCCCCCCATCTTCTTCTTCTTTTTTTTTAAATTCTGGACATTCTACGGAAGGTGAATGGGGGAACGGGCGCGGTGCAAGGGCGGTCGTGTGTCTTTCTCTTTCGTAACCCCTCGCGTACGAGTTGCTCCCCTCGTCGTGTGAAGCAGCGGTGGCGCGCGGGGCGATCAATACACCCAACGTTTTCAACATCGAGGGTGTCTCCCCCTTTCCGCCTCACCTCGCCTCCCGCTTCCACGCTCGCAGCAGCAACCCTCAACGAGGGGCGCGGCGGTGTGTTTTCGGCGCGGGGGTCTTTTCGGTTGGGGGATGATGGCATGGGGTGGTCGGTTGTTGGCGGTGGCGCACGTGCACATACATTAGTGATGTGGGGTGCGGCCGGACGGTGGCGGCGGCGCAGCAGCTCCGTTGCCATGGAGGCGGTGGCGGGCGCGGACGGACGGCGAGAGGGTGGCTCATCTCCCCTCGGCTCTCTAACTCAGTCACGATCGCGAACTCCACCACCAAACGTCTCTCTCGCATCGCAGTCTCAGTCCACGCACATTTCGAAAAACAACGAAAAGAAAAAGAAGAAAACAACCCTGTCCGAGCGAGAACCACAAAAAAAAGAAAATAGTATAAGAAACAAGGGAATAACGCACATAGACATACATTAAAACGCATACACAAAACATTCACACACACTCACACATACGCATATATAATAACAACAAGCATCAAATCCTGCGGTGATATTGTCCTGTCACAGCAGTACTGAAATTCGAATGCTACTGCTGCTACGGGACATGACCATCGCGGGATACTTCAATCATCATTGTTATTCCCCGTTCAAACATCTTCGTCTGGGTTTATTTGTTCTTCATCGTCGAAAGAAACAAACAAACAACCAACCAACAAACCAAGTGAACAAACAACGGATCTCGCAACTATCAGAGGGGAGGAGTACTTTGCCATTGCCGCCGACGCCATTGGATAAAGATTTTGATTACAGTATAAACCCACTAACTAAGACCTATTACATATTTGTATTTCGTAGTGAAGCACCTAGATTTTACTTAATTTACTTATTTAGCGCAACATAAATCTAATTGTTTTATACTTATATATATATATAAATGCGAATATTTAGTGTAACCTTAGCTGTTTTAGAGTGTGGTTTCTTTTTATTATTATTTTTTTTACTTTGATGTACCTATATTTTAGAAATACTGTCGGAAAGACAAGCGAGAAACAATCGATTCTCTGCTGCACCAATTTATGTGTATATACATACATTACATATATATATAGATTTTGTTTAAAACACGTTATATTGTCGTTGTCTTTGTAATATACCCAGCACACACCCCAAACATCCAGTAAAAAAAAGAAACCCGTTGAAAATAATTTTATCTATGAGACCGAATAATTAAGATTCCCTTAAATCCTGGCACTAACAAAAGACGTAACTTTTTCCGTATCTGTTTGTTGTTGTTGTACTTAGTCCAATTAAATCGATTAATAAAATTTAGGCTTTGTGTGTTTAGTACTCTACCAAACAAACATCACCGCCCCTCGTATTTCTCTAATTTTCAATCATTTCTATACCATTTATTCAATCCTCGCGACGTTGCCATTAATTATCATTATTATTATGGAGATTTCGCGGGGTGTATCGATTCTAAGTTGCGTCATCAGATTGTTGCTAAATCTTAATATGGCGGAGGAGAGATGATGGCTGCAGAAATGCATCCCTTAAAGCCCCTACATATATATTATTAGCTGCTTTCGCTGTGTTTGCACGTATTTGGTGTATTAAGGAGAGAAATAGAGAAAAATCAATCGAGCTGAAATTAATCAATTTGAAAGGTTCACGCGGGGGCGGAGAAGGAGGCAACTTGCGTAATGAATTCAAGATGGGGAGTGTCTCGAGGAGGCGGCGCGAATCGATACAAGTACGGGAGCGGAAGCATCGCCGCCGCCGCACGGTGGCGCCACTCCTTCGACGGAACGTGGGGGTTCGCGACGGTCGCCGCCAGGGGGCAGCGACCGGACTCGCGCGCGCACTTTACGGGGGGCGGCGGTCGACGGTCGCTTCCTTTTCCGGTTCTGAGAGGGGGACGTGGGGCGTAGAGGTTTGAGGGCGCACTCGTCCGGGGGAGTCTGGCCGTATCGATTTTCTCCCTTGCGTTTTCACATCCCCCTTTTCGCATTTCGGCTCGCAGCCCGATTCGTACATCGCCCCACAGAGAAAATATCAAAGCTGACAATTAGTAAAATAGAGAATAACAAACTAAAAATTAAAGGTATAAAGAAAAACATGTACAGCTAATCAAAAACAAGTTAATTCATAAATTACAACACACTGCTTGTGGTTAGATTAATGTACACAAAAGATTAGCAAATTTTTGAAATTTGAAAAGGTTTTTGTTAACGCTAATTCCATATAACTTTTCTAAAAAAAAAGAAAAAGAAGGTGGATTTAAAATGGTTAATTGGGCTTATTTGTAAGGGAGACATACGAAGGGAAACCAAACGTCTAAAGGGGAAGATTATATTAGAAGTAGTTCTCTGCATATGCATTCTTAATTATTTTTTTTTTGCCAGCTCCTCTCTAGATGGGAAAAATCTATAAATCTACGGTTGTGTTTCAATTAATATTTATGAGATGGTGTGTGTTCATTCATTTCTCTCTCTTTTTTTTTTTTAGAAACAGATACATAGTTGCACGCACCTACATATCGCTCCAATTAATATTAATCAATCAATTAATCGAGATAGCCTCTTAACTAAATACTAAAAACAATCGTCCTCTAAGAAACAAAACCAAATCAAAGGAAACAAAAACATTATGTGTATAATATATACAAGAGAGCGCTTATTTCTTGCAGTGTTTTACCTTCTGTGGAGGTGGCTCGGTTTTCAATTGTTTGAAAATTTGCTTATCATGTTTCTTTTTTTTTGTTCGTTTTTTGAGTGTTTTCATTTTTTTGTCGTGTTGTTGTTGTTGTTGTTGTTAACAAGAAATGTATGTTTCAAGAGACACAAATAAAAGCTTTTCATCATCTCCATCGGCGGAGGGGGGTTCCACTCCGCACCCCCTCGCATCCAGCGTGTTGTCCGGTGGCGGCGGCGGCGGCTGTGGTTGCTGCCGACGCTCCGCTTCGGCTTCCGTTTCCTGAATCCTGCGACACTTAATCACAGAAAAAGAAAAATCATAAAAACAACAGTGATCGTAATAATAACAAAACGAGTTTAAGATTTTCTTCCAACAATAATTAAATTTAAAAAAAAATAGTGCGAAAAGAGGAAAACAAACAGACGCAGCACACAGCAATAACCCTCAGATCTATCTCATCCACTTTCTGTTATCGTCATACATAATCCATTGAAATAATCACCGCGTGCATATTTTACACTACGAAATTCGAAACATGTAAAGGTATTAATTACATGGTTTTAGTTGGTGAGTTTGAGTAGTAGAGGTGGTGAGAAAAGACAGAGAAATTGCTTAAAATATGTGAGATAGACAGAGTGCGTGTATGTGTGTGCATATGAAAATTTTACTCTTTTCGATCAACAAAATATATCATCATTAATTTTTAAGATTATTAATTAAATCTAGAAACTAAACTTGCTATTATTATTATTACATACGTGTACAACCTGTGATCTACAATTGTTTTGCTCGTTTTATTAAGAGGCCTAAGAAGAAACAACAACAAAGTAAAAATCCAAAACAAAACAAAAACGGAACAAAAATATTACAATATTAAAACACAAAAATTTAATAATTACAGTTATCTATAATATATGTATGTATAATATTTTATATATATGTATATATAATATATACATATATATAAAATGCTAAAGAACAAAATATTGTTATATATTATTATATTATTAATTAATAAAACAAAGAAGATCCATTACTTTCTTTTTAGTATACAGATTATTACATAATAATACACAACGCAGGTGGACGGAAACGCTGCATTTCTTTTCGTTTTTTCAATGACGGGAAAAGAAATGCTCGCGTCTCCATCTTTCGGTTAGTTTGATGAGTGTTAGGTGAATTAAACGCACATTTGCATGACAATCGGGGTAAACAGAATAATGCGTGTTTGAAGTTTTGTGTTAAGTTCACAATGAAATAAACTACAATAAACAAAACAAAAAAAAAGCACAAATTAACAAATAGTGACCGCCAAATCATACACAATCGGTGCTTTGTTTATTGTTATTTACTTGTTTGTATATACAGGGTGTCCCAAATTTCAATTTTGTTTAATATTTCGCGATAATGGACGATTTTCGAACGCGTAACCGAATAATCAAATATGCAATTGAATAACACTAAATGTTCTAGTACTATCGAAATAGTTAACTAAACTATTCAAAGATTTATAAGTATGCAGATTCGTGAATAATAAGTTAGTAATAATACAGGGAAGAATGAGCAGTCTAGCAAACAATCTACCTACGTGGGGGGGTTAGAAAGCGGACTAGTATCAACACGTTTCTCGCCTTATCATCATTATGCAACAAACGCAAATGTTATTTCATTGATAGCAGCAGACTCGGCGGCACAATGAAGATGTTGTTACGTAAATAAAACCGGAACAATGTTATTTCTTTCTTTTTTTTTTAGCCGAAACGTTATTAACGAGAGTTTCGGGTTTGCTAATTTAAATTATTGCCGGTTTCGTTATTTATAGATCCGGACGAAATAACAAGTACATTAATTTGCATGTTTAACGACTCGATCCGGAAAGGTCGACGATTATTATTTACCATTTATAAAACTTGTATGCAGGCAGTTCTCATTTTACAAATTCTACATTACATTTATGCAAAAAAGAGAATCATATTTCGTAAAGACGGGAACTACCTGTATTTTATTTAACCATTTTTGGGGACTCCCTGTATATAATACGATACAAATGAAGAAAAAAAAAAGACCAACTCAAAAACCCTACAGCAATGATTACACATAATTTATACACATTACATTATTATGTTTTTTTTTTCTCTCGGTTACGTTTTGTTATTGGAATCAAGATAATCAAGATTGTCTAAATCTATATATATATATATAAAATATTAATTGTTATTAATCGAGACGAAATCGAGAATGCGTTAATCAAATATGTCCTAAGTTTAAAAACAAAAGAGAAATAAAAAAAAATAAACAACAACACAACACAACGATATCTTCTACGACTGCTGTACACAAAAAATAGATTTAAAATAAAACAAAGTCAACGAAAAGAAACCACGGGTGGCTATGGATGAGATAGTATAAACAAATAAATATGCATATGGTGGTGCGGTTTATGCGAAAGATGTATGTAATTAATTAACGACAAAAACGCAAACGTATTAATAATTGTTACCCTAAATCAATCAAATCAAATCAATCGATTGATAAAGTATAGTAATGTAAATACACAAGAAATAATGTAAGTAGTAATGGAGAAAAGATAAAATACAACTGATTAGTTAGTGGTTCAATATATACGAGATGTTGTTTGTTTTGTAGGGAAACTGTGTAGGTTCGGGAAAGGTTATTTGCGTGTGTTTTATATAGATATGCAATTAGGATCGAAATGGAAAATTTTGATTTACCGCGACCGTCTTTATATATGTTTATGTATAAAGCGCAATCTTCGAGTGGCAATGCATGTTCGCTATTAATCAATACCAGTTGGTAGTCTTCCAGTTTTCCGTTGGGGAGACCATCAATACTTGTCGTCTTTATAAATATATATATATACAAATAAATATATGAAAGTCTTTCGAAAACACATCGAAATGATGGATGAAATTTTAAGTGGAAAATTTGCTTTTTTTTCTACTAATTCAACACAATGTTTAAGAGATTGGTTTTGCAAACGATTCAGTCTAATAAATTTTTAGAAACGATATTGTAACATGATGGCGCGCACAAAACGTTTGATTATTTGTTTATAAAACAGAAATTCTATTGAGATGTTTATAATCATAAATTTCCTATGTTTGTTTAAGATATATTCAATTTTTGTTTCTTTCTGAATGTTGTGATGAGAGCACTTTACAATTTTCTTTACGGCGATTCTTCAATTTTAACCGTTGATTTTTTTTTTTAATTTTGAAATACGACAGCTGCAAACTGAAAAGGAACGCATGCTCTTCGGTGGTGGTATTTCTGTCCTCAGGAATCGCGTAATGCATTTATGATTGCTGCTGCTGCTCCCTCTCTTCCGGGAAGCGATTAACGATTTTATGTTTATTTTATGCGCGTTATAAATAAAGCCGCAGCAAATACACTAATAACACAAACGCATACACACACACAAAGTGCGGACTTTGCTTTTCAAGTTTCCAACAAAATTTGGCTTGGCTTTCATGAAAGGGCTCGAACCGATGTAACGTAATTAACCTGGACAAAGTGAATCACGTATGGTGATTCAGAGTTTCCATGTTGCTCGGTTTATTGGTAATTTTATAATTAACTTAATATTTACGACAAAAATGTAATGTTACGTTAAACGGTTTATGTTTGCCCATAATTAAATTAGTAGAAGTGCGATAAAATCAATTTGAAAAGAAGAAATCATGCAAGTGCATTTTTTATCGGGTTTCTTCGCCCCTAATTGAGCCGATTTTCCACCGTGCGCCACTCTTCTTTTTCTCCTCCGCCATATTACGTGGTTTAATCTCATTACGCTCATTATATTCTTCGATCGATCGATACACAATTGCCGGCGCCGCGACACGAAGATGATTTTCAGAAAAGTGAAAGTTTCGTGTTGTTATATCATCGTCGTCGTCGTCGATTCGCATTTTCATGAATAGATTTGTTACGGTGGAAGATTGATTTAGTTTTTTTGATATTTTTTCAGATGATGAATTTAACATTTTTTCTTTTGCAGATGTTAACCTACGAACAGACCTTCCAGAACTTCGACGAGCTGGACGATCTGTACAATCAGATGGAGGAGAAGGAACAGGAGCTCTTTGATTAAATTTTCGCGTTTGCTTATTATTATTTTTTTTTGCAAAATAATTTATTTCAATTTGAGATGTTTTGAAAACGTCGAATATTATTATTATTATTAATTTCTTTGATGGAATAAAATTGGCGTTCGTTCGAGTTCGAAAAAAATGATGGCTTCTTTGCGAAAGGATGAAGAGAATGAAAAACGAGATATTTTTGTTTTGTTTCGTGGATGCACGAAGAAGTGAAGCATGGGAGGATACGGTGAGAAGAAGAAGAAGACGACGATGAGGAGAGCAGGTTTTTGAATTTTTCTCTTCACCGGTCGTTGAATACGCTCTCAGGTAAAATACATCTCTCGAGGGAGGGAGGAGACCGAATAATATGCCTTTACCGGCACACTCACTCACACAGGTATAATGCGACAAAGGGTACCTTGTGAGTGTTGTGTGTGTGTGTATATATGTGTGAATGCGTGCGTGTGTTAGAGGAGACAAAGAAGAAAACGTCCATCGGAAGGTTGGTGGTTGGTTATGTGTTGTTGTGTCGGATGGATGTTGGGAAAAAGGTGTATTATATATATATATACAACTACTGCTCTATACCTCGAGTACAGTCTGCACACAAATAACATTCGCATATGGTGTTTTCTCTTTCGGTTTTGCCCGAGGAGCGCCCTTCGCCGATTCTTTCGTTTTCGTCGCCACTAAATTATAGATTCAAAAACGAAGCGCACGGTTCTGGGCGCCAAAAAAAGAAAATCATCAACAACAAACAAAACATACATGTTTAAAAAAGATGTATATATGTAATAGATATAGATAATATAATAATATTATTAAGGCCATGCAAGCAACGTTCGCGTTCCTTCGGGTGTCTGCGTTAAGTTATAATATACTTATTATTATTATTATTATTAAAGATACAAAGATATAAATCAAGACCCAGTGGTGTGGAACAACGATAAATAGTAGTAGTAGTAGTAATAAATAAGATAAAGATAAATAAAGTGGTGGTAATAGTAGCTGCTTTTTTGTTGTTGTTGTTATCAAAAACTTACCCCGGAACTGGTGTTTGAGCGGACGCCGCTAAAACCGGTGGCGGAATTGTATAAGGGAACATCTTCGGTGGATTTTCAAACAGCATTGTTGTTATATAAAATTTTGTTTGAAGCGTTGCTGGCGGTGGTGGTAGTAGTAGTATTCCTTGTTGTGCACTAACTGAATTACTCGAACGTGTGTAGTAGGAACGACGTTGACCGGCGACTGAAGCGTTGTTGTTGGTTGGTTGGTTAAAGGTAAGTAAGGTAGGTAGTGGTATGTGCTCTCAGTAGATGAAGCAATGCAACTCGTTTATAACCGAAAACAACAATCTGCAACAACCCTCTGCGTGTGACGCGCTACTATGCTCTGCGAGCGAATGACTAGAAACTAGCAGCTGCATGGGTTTTACTGAGTCGCAGCCCCCTTCAGCTGCCCCGAACAACTAACGACGCAGCCAAGGCAAAACCGACCCGCCGACACATGCTGTTTTGCTTGCTCTTGCTTCTTCTTTCTGGCTCTCTTGTCTCTTGCTGCAGACCAGACCAGACCTCTTCTCTATCCTCTTACTTACTCGCCGCCTTCGCCTTCTCTCATTCTTTACTTTATTTATTTCTTTCTTCCTTCCTTCGCACCGGACTCGCTCCTCTTGTTGTTGGGCTGACTGCGATCATCATCAAGGAAGCTAGCAAACATAACCAGCCGAAAAAAATACTTGACTCTGACTCGCAGACAATCTCTCTCTCTCTCTCTCTCATATTTCCATGTTGTCTGCGATGCGATGGACAGACGTTACGTTCAAACATATACCGAGTGAGCGATGCCATCCGATACGATTCAAATGACCCGCGAATTTCTGACGCTTTCCGTTCGCCGGTCTACACACGAGGCGGCGGCGACGGCAGTGGTGGAGGCGGTGCAGTCGCAGACGATGTCGTCGCGCGCGCCAACGGCCGATGCATCCGCGACTCAGGGTCATTATCACCTCCCACCTGTACATTACGTACGTCGTCTGCGTACACTCTCCATACTACATACTCTACACTCCACAGCCACATAACCCTGTCTGACTGAGTAAGTCTGCCTGCCTGGTGCGACTGTCTGTCTGTCTGGTTTGCCGCCAGTCGATTCTCCTCGCATACACCGGGTGTCTCAGCATTTAAATCCAATCAGATCACATTTAAAAAAAATGTGGACATGATTCGATCTCAGTACCAATTATTACCACTACTACCACCAATTTACCATTTACATATATTTGCAAAAAAAAAACTCAATAATATTGGGTTTTCAAAGAGTATTAACATAACTTTACAACACCAAAACCACCATTTCATTTATCTATAACTACTACCAATTTACTACTTATTATTTATATAATTAATCACGTTCACCAAAACAAGTATAAATAAAAAAACTTGATTATTGGATCGTTTTCAATATCATAAACAGAATTGATTGGGTCGAGATTTTAAAAACGAATTAGATTCATTAATTTTAAATGAAATTTCGCGAATAAATACTGTGATTTTCGTCAGATTGTACTTGGTCTATCCTGCCAATCGATTTGCATATACAGGGTGTCCTCTATTCCCTCACCCCCCCTACCAAAAACACAATACGGCCACGTTACACTCGAAAGGCTGTTGCATTGAAAACACCTGCTCTATCCGTGTTTTGTAGCAACATAAAAAAAATAGTTTTAATTTGCAGTTCAACCTTTAGCTACTTATTTGCAATTTCAAGCGATTTCAAGCAGATTCTACCGAGGTTCAATCTCCGATCGATTTTCATATACAGAGTGTATGCACTAACAAATATATTCTGCTATAGATAATTAAATATTAAATTAATTCACCAGGAATTCCATCCTTAACTATTAAAGAAATTTGAAACATTTCTGTTATAACCGAGATCCTCAAATACAGGTTTTTATTTATACCGCGAATTTCTTCTGCAACAAACAAAATCCTTTTTGCTTGCTTGATCAATGAAAATATATTCCGATGGCAACATATAAATGATGTTATTATTATTGTCGTTCGAGGACATAAAATATGATTTAAATGGCTGGGAATTTTCACGAGTCTAGATTCCAAAAACACATTGGAATTACTATGTAAATTTGATTGTTTTCTTATTTCAAAATCGCTGCAATCTTTAATTCAAACAAAATTCAAATCAATCGGAAAATGTAAATCAGCTTGCATTTTCATACGATTTGCATCCGAGAACTCAACTCGTGCCAAATTACAAAATACATATTGTGCATAATAAAATTATCGACATTTTCCTTGTTGATCAAAGTTCAGTTCTGCTGCGAACACCTGAACTCATAAACAACAATTAATAATTTAAAAGAAAAAAAACTGAATAAATTAACGATTTTACTGAATATTTCTAGAGAATTATCGTTATTAATTAATCTATTTGTAAATGCGTGAATCAGTCAATATTTTATTAAGAATCTCTGGCGGTTGTAAATAAACTCGATGCAAAAAAAAAGGACGAATAAACAAAACAAAAAAAATACGAGAGAGGAAGATGTGTACATAAGGTAAATAATGGAAATTTCCAAATGTTTCCCAGGCGAAGAAGTACCTTGACTCTCATACATATCATCAAACGGACTCGAACGACCTGACTCAACCAACACCTGATGACCGAAAAACGTGAGATTAGAGTGAACAGTTGATAACGCACCGCATCGTTGACGTGTTTATTGTGAGTATCGCGTGTAAACAAGGAACCTCGCATTATAAAACGAAATGGAATGCAAACAATCTGAATCCAATTTCGACGACGGAAGTTGCGCAAATATAGCAAACATTTCTTCTATTTTTCTTTGCTTTAATCAAACCGAACACGTATACCTAACAGTTGTCAACTTTGTACAATTTCGTAATTTTAAATGTAGAAATTTGAAAATTTTGTAGATCGGAAGACAAGTTTTACCTTGAAATCCCACTAAAGGAAGCTGCGCAAATATAGCAATATTTGAACAAACTGAATCCCAAGAGTTTTACTTGTAATACAATCTCGTGATTTTAAATGTAGATTTGAACTAGTTTAAAAGAAGCCTGGAATTCAATGAAAAAAATAAGTTTCGAAGAAGAATCGAAACAAACGCTCGCCTTGAAACCCCTCAAAGATCTACATTTTTCCCTCTCTGCATCTGCCAAAGCGTTTTTAGTTCTTTTATTTCGTCTGCTTTTGTTAGGTTGTTTGTTGGTTGGGTCCTTTGTGCGATGATGAAACTGGTTTGCGCCGATCTTCAAATGCGAAACTCTCGTTCGTTCGGTTCATTGATGCTTCGAAAATGATGAACCGGTTTACTACCTCTCACCCGCTCGTTTACCTCTATGGGTGCGAAATGCCGACCGCACGAAGAAACGGGCCTTCAAACCGAACGAGATTTCCAAGCAAACGCGACTGAATTATTCACCCTTAGGAAAGGGGTTGAGTTGAATATAATCTCATTCGTTACACATTATTATTTTTTACTCGTGGAAATGGCTTTAATGATTCATCGGCGTTTTTTTTTTCTTCTTCGAAAAGACGTAGGCTCCAGCGTTCTGAATTACTATTGGGAATCATCTATTGATTGAGACTAAAACAGAAATTCTAGGTTTTCTGCAGCGTAGCCGTTCGAGCGCGAGGATCGCAGACGATGGTTTTTCCCTTCGGGATAGAAAGAAGAAGCTCTATTTCCGAGCGCCGAAGAAGAACCGGTTTTTCTCCTCGGGTCGCGACCAATAAAAGAAGACATGCAGCTGAAGAGAGCGCGGTCGGTGCATGCAGCTAAAACTCGAGAAGATGATGATATGCACGTAACAATAATAATAATAAAACTATGCAGATGCGTTATGCGAAAGTCATCTGCGTTTTTTCTATGGATATTTCATTTGTTGACATAACATTACGACCTTTTCGGTGAGGTGGTCGTAAAGGCATAGGCGGCATTTTCAGTTTCACTACGATCGATCCAGTTCGTGGAAATTAGCCAAAACCCTCACCACCCCCAGTGCCGCTGTTTTAACAATGCCCGAATTCCGTTAGGGCGTGATTTTTTCTTTTTCGAAAATTTCAATTATACGACCGGAACGATGAAATTTCATAATAATCCGTTGCAGCTATTACAAATTGCAGCATCAACGAAATGGAAAATATTTATATAATCAATACAAATAGTTTACTGATTTCTTTTAATAACTAATTTATTAATTAAACTGTTTCCAGCCTCTAGATGTTTATGAGGATTTGGGGGATGGATGATCCTTTCTAAGAGCAGCCGCATATCATTTGCATGCCTCTAGAGGGGTGAGCGACATTCATTATTCAATTGCCCGCTTCGATCATACTCGAGGAAATTAAATTATTAAACCGATTTCTAGCGCTGTTCTTCCCTATATATATAGGTATACATTTTTTTTTAACTCTCTTTGCGTCAGGTATCGTACGTAACAGTATCGAAATTGGATTCTTTGAGCTGTCGGAATCCAAGGTATGTGCGCGATATCTCTGCAGGGCGGAGAAGGCGGCGGCGGCGATCAAAAAGTTATGGGGGGCGGCGGTGGTGGCGGCACCGCCCGGCACCGATTTTATGGGGCGGCGACACGCGAAACTTCGCTCTGGCGCCGACATGCATCATCCCCCCAAGACAACGACGATTCATCGAGGAAAAGCAAGCGAAAAAAATAAAATATATATATGAAAGGGCGCACAACTTTATGAAGTCGATAGATAATCATTGAAAAATATGGATTGCTCTCACGATTTCAATTTCAAGTCTTCGCGACAAAACAAAAATATAAGATTTGCGACAAAAGCAACAAATTATATGTCCATTTCACTATTAAATAAATGACAAAGTTTAAAGCTAAAAATAAACGCTGATAATTTAATCATGTTTTCCTTATCCTCACAGAATTGAAAACAAAGACGTTATATAAAAAAAATTACGTTAATGCGATTTAAACTAAACCTGAAGCCTTAGAAGAAATTCTATTTTTCTTCGTAAACACGATTTACAATAAGTTTCGTAACGAAAGGAAATGCTTTAACTATGATCATAGAGAAGGGTGGTGGTCGTCTATCAATGGTACGAAATCAGCACGTGAGATCTTTTGTGTACCTTTTTATATATACACATTTTTTATGCCTACTTAAATCATCTGTACAACGTAAAGGGAGGTAGTTTTTTTTTTATTTCTTTGGGCGCACCAAAATTAGAATCGAAGGGGGGCTCTCTCCGAATGTCGCATTTGGGCCTCGGGGAGAAAGAAAGAAGCAAGCTGCTGCTCCGAGAACAGAAAAACTCGCACCTTTTCCCCCATTTCCGCCGGATCACATCTGGCCGACGACCCGTCCATGGGGGGGAAAGGGGAGAAGGAGCCACCACTCTGCACGCAGGTACGAGCCGCCACCATACCACCATTTATTATTATTATTATTAGCCAAGAGCGGTCGAACGAACGAAAACCACGTGGCTTCAAAGGAATACGATGAACTAGTTAATAGAAAGGAAGAAGATTGAAGAACTGAATAAACAGCAACCCCAACTTATAATTTAACTTCCTGCTCTTCCTTACACTATAAATATGTAAAGAGGACTATACACCGCAATATACTTTTCAAGTAACGCGTATTTCAATAGCTAATTATTCAACGTTGCCTTTAATTTGTACCAAAATACAATGTTACATTTCGCACCTAATATTAATTTTCGTAAAACTTTCCTCTCGCTTCGAGCCATTCCTAACAGTTTCCAGCTGTATACCTGAGCATTCCCCCAAAAAACCCACCCCAAACCATCGACCCGAATCGCTATGCACTTTGGAAACGGATATCTGCGTGACCGTTTTCTTGACTTGCGAAATTAAATTCACCAATAATAAAAGGTCTCTCACTCGATCCTCCTTCTTCCTACCTCCATCTCTTTCCATATATTTATGTTACTGGGAATATGAATTGTAGCTCTACCAGCAGATCGAATGAAATATGGCAATAAACGTGGGAGGCAAAGCCGTCGCGAATCATGGAAATCTCATTGGATATATATATTTTCTTTTGTGTCCGCCAACAAAACGTAATATCAAAATATAAATTATATATATATATATATGATTTGAATTATTATTACAACGGGGATTCTTCTGCGTGCACGTTTTTCGCAACGCAAATTAGATTTTTCGATTGGAAAGAAGAGTGTTATTATACCAAATCCAATATCAATATTAAATTTTATATCGTTGCTCACATAAAAGCGAATTAGTTTTATTGATTCGAAATCTTTAAATCTAAATGTCAATCGCTACATCTCCATTATTAATTAATAAAAAGACTGAATTGGAATTAAAGTGAATTGAGTTTAAAGGGTAAAAAACTAATATTCATTGCACTGAAACTAAATTTGTTGTATATTATTCACAAATTTATGAACGTAATTTACAAAAGTTTTGATACTTGTTTATGGTAGCGATAAAACTTGCTTTTCCTAATAAATTATGAATCAATACAGATTCGCCCCCTATGTCGATCTGCGTATGATTTGCTTGGACGATACATTTCCATAGATATATACATTTTATGAATCCGTGATTTACGTGTATTTTCAACACAAAAATGATTCATCGTCAATGCAAAAGATAGATCAACTATCTGTAATATATATAAAGCAATTACGGCCAGTTATTTATTTAACAAACGGCCTAATTGAAGAGCGTTAACATCGAACTGTTTAGTTTACTTGGCAATTATTAGCGGCACGAACTTAACCGATGCTTTTTCCATTGATTAAATAATTGTCGATGAATTATTTACGTTGTTATTATTGATTGAAACGCACCGAGCCCTATTATTCAGTTAACTGTTCACAAATATTCGTTATTTCATTTATTCAGCAGTCAATGAAATATTTATATAATCACAACGTTTCATAGTTTAATTAAATAAACGACGTCAAATTTCAAGGTAAAACTGTTAATAATTATGTTTGCTCTTACATTTTTCTTCGTAAACACAAGTAACCTTCAATGCTACAGTAGATATATATAAATTACAGTCACAATTATAGGCATATTTGAATATCTTCAATTAGGCATTAAGATTAAGTCAAATTAATCACCAATTTACTGAATGTTCGAATCGCGCCGATTGAATTATGTAAAATATGGCTTATAGTAATAACAGCAAGGTCTCATTGATCCAAGATGCAAATGTTCTTCAAAATCAGTATTGCGTTTAAATCGAGCAAACACCTAGTTTGCATAAACTTGCAAGATCCAATAATAAACGTATAATTAAGATTGTTAATGCTATTAAAATAACTAAACGTTCGCACAATGCATGCACGTAGTATTCGCGGACGAATCCTCATTAGCACAAATTGAAATAACCAATAACAATGAGAAAATAAAACCCTCGGAATCGGCCGGCATTTAAGAATGATAGATCTGTGCAGAGGATTACGTCTGCAAATCCGTTTCCGCTTATTGTCTTCGTCGATGGCGCGTCTCGATATCCGACTGTGCGTGCGTATTTGATGAGATATCTCGTCAAGTTTGCGCGAATTCAGTTGCGATCGGAATGCGAAATTGCGCAAAAATCTGAGAGTTTCGCATCGGAATCGAATTAGGAGGCAAAAGTTTCGCGGAAACCAATTTACAGTGATTGCAATGCCGGATCAAGATACATAGTACCGGTAATTTGCGATAATCAATAAAAAAAAAAAGGTTTTGGCGGAGCACGAGGAAGTTAGGTGTAAATCGTGAGGGGGTGGTAAGCAAATAAATAATAAATCAAACGAGGTTTCCCTAAGCGGAATGGGTTTGCGTATGAGTGCGCACGGTAGGGAATTCTTCGCATGATCGATACACCATCGTCGTCCGCAGAGGCAGAAGCACATTCATACGGCTGTAACTTGGATCCGAAAACGTCGCGGCCTTTGTTGAGGGTGTGTGTGAGAGAGAGAGAGAGAGAGAGGGGTGGTTGATCTTGTGCAGAAGCGATCGCTAGGCGTCGGCGTCGCGACGTCGTGGGGATAACAACAACCTACACCAACAGGTTCTCGACTGGACTACCTCGAACGGGGGTGGCGCGCACGCACGGCGAACGACCCTGGTGAATCCGCATCCCTCAAGCAGGTGGCGACACCTCCGTGAAAACGCCACCAACCAGAAACGGATTTATATTAATGAGACAGAAAACCACCCCCGCCGCGTCGCACCAACCCAACCCTCGTATTTTCCTCGATCGTATTTTATGGATTTGATATACTTTTAATCTTAGCAGGAAATGGAACACGCTATATATATATATAAATATATAATATAGAAGAAATCCTGGAGTTTACATAACCGCCGACGAAGGCGTGTATTTGGGTTTTCGGTGGCAAATATCGGAAATCGCGTGAGTCTCTAGATGCGACATTTGTTATGTAACATTACAAATAAATCTTCACGTTTCTTGTACCGGAAACGAGAACATACGTAAATTCTGCGGTGAAACAAAGAATGCTGAAAGCTCTCTCTCTCTCTCTGTCTGCATCTTAGGGGGATGATTCCGTCGCGAGATCCAATTACTTCAGCCGCATGTTGCTTCGCAGAATTACTGCTGATATCCCCCATCTCACGATTACTTCTACACTTATAAACATTAAGCTCACATTACACCCGCTTAACTTAATCCAAACACACTTTGCACATATCATTTACCCTTTGGGGAAATTCAATCAATTATTACAATTGTTTTTCAAAGACACATCGATTTTCTCAACAATGTAACTTACACATTAGTACAATCATTCTCATTTTTTTTAAATAGAATAAGTGAAGATTACAATAAAAATATAAATAATAGATTTACAAATTGTAAAACTATGATGATTTCAAAATAACAGGAAGTTAGTGAAAACGAAAACTATTTATGAATACGTTCGGTATAGATTTTCCTTGAACCGTATGAAAACTAAGAGTTTTGACAAGTAGCAGCTAATTTAAGTGGCAACCGTATTACAGAAACCGTTGCAAATAAACGTGCAAGAGATGTGCACGTCCTTCTACAAATATCGGAAAAACGAGATACACATGTCCGTTTCGCTAATAATTCGTATGCCTGCAGCAACATGCGGCACCTGTTTAGCCAAGTGCGAAAATAACTTTTAATGCAATTTTTTACTAAACAAAATAATAATAATTCATGTGTTTCACTCTGCTTTTTAATTTTCCTTGAAATCATTGGATTTTTTTACGAACATTTGAAAATTAGTTGATGGAAAACAATAACTCAATAACTTTCCTATTTTATTGCTGATTTCGATGAAACATTTTCTTATTACTTAATTAAGAAATAGTTTCTATATCTTAATTATAAAACGTTTATTGGAATAATTACAAAAATATATTAAGAATTAAGCAATAATTAACCCTTTCTCGTTTCTTTTACGAAATAAATACGAAAACTTTAGTGAAAAAAATTATGAAGTTTTAAAACATAATTTGTAATTTCTGCCTTTGTTTTAAACATTCATACATTCACAATTAATTAAAGGATTCATAGAATTCATTAAATTTCAATTTTTATAATTAAACATTTTGTTAATTATTATATCAATCTGGTAAAACTCAGGTAAAATGTCATTTGCCAAATAGTAGATTTCTTATGGATATCGCTATAAATATACAGGTGTAATAAATATAAAAAAAAACTAAATAAATAATTAAATATCTGACTTTTAGAATGCTAAATTATGCGCGCTAATTAATCGTTAAATTTTGACTTTTCAAGTGCAAGAGCTATTTTTTTTGCAAACATTTTTTTTTTTCATTCTGTCGGCTAATTTCAAAAACTCGTTCCGCGAAGGAGATCATCCAAATACAGAGAAATGTCAATACTTTCAAGTCACCTTCTTACTTTTATAACTCTCATGTTTTTTTTTTATTCGTTTGACTTTTCGCGAAAATATAAAGTTCCTGCACTTCGGGGCGAAACTTTTGTTGTTGTTGTCGCTGCCGCTTCTTCTTTTTGGTGGAGATAAAGATAGGGCAGGGCGGGCGGTGGTGATGATGATGCAAAGGATGCGCGACGTGTATACATTTATACGTGTATGCATTGCCATACATTGTGGTGGTGGTTTTTCCGCAAAGTCATATTTGACGGTGGCGCGCTCATTGTGCTCGCTGAAATTTATGCAAAATAGGAAGCGGTTATTTCCGAGAGAGCCCGGACGCTTTTCATGTCCCTACTCCTCCATCCCTCTCTCTTTTTCATTAATTACGGAATATTTTTGCATGCACTAACGGCGCATTTGCAGGAGGAACACAACGAATATACAAATAAATAATAAAAAAAAACAACAAGAGCAGAGAGAGATATATATATATATACAAACTGGGGTAAAAGATGGAACGCGATGAGGGCACATAATGGGAGGACAATAAAAAAAATGGAGAAGAGTGGAAGTAAACAATGAACAATGCACTATGACACATACATACACAGTAATAGAGAAAGAGATGCAGCGCATACGTACACACAATGCCACCGGATTGCGAAGCAATAATAATAATAATATCGGGGGCGGCTGCCAATATGCATTCATACATCCCCCCCCAACTGCTGCTCTTCGCGAGAGGATGGATGATGATCGCGGTTGCGGTTTTCGCGGTGGGGTTTACACAGCGAAACCCCATTGTCCCACCGCCACCCATTAAAATAATAACTCTTCGGGGAAAAATAATGCACAGCTCTTTCTCCGCTCGGGATACGGAAAACAAGAGAGGAAATAATACAAAAAAAAAAGGAACAAACCGTTCCGAATCTGGAACACAGAAACTAGCCACGACAAACACGGATCTATAACCGATCGATATGTGTTTGGATTCGGGGGAGGCTACATTATTCAAGACGCAATTATTCGAAGGAACGCACCCTCTCACCGATGAAGAAGAAAAAATGGAGGACGCGCATCACGCAAATGATGGAACGTCCATCAATTATTCATAATACATTGCCCCTATTTCTCAACGACAGGTGTAAGGAAATGAAGAAATTGGAAACACACACAACTTCTGGACAGAAGCATTAACATCTTGATCCACCGTTAATTCATAATAAATTAATAATTTAATTTCCACACCAAAACAAACTTAATTAATCCTATTCACCATACAATATTATAAATTACTTATTAAGTATTAATTACTATTTTGTTAATTAGTTAGTATTTTTCCTAAAACCTAATTTTCAATTCATAAATCAAAGTTTATAAACTTAGGGAAAAACAAATCAATTGAATTTCTCGAAACAAAGTGCAGACTTTGTTCAATTACCACACTTTTTCATTAGCATTTTTATCATTGTGAAATCGAGTCAATACAGATTTACAAGCGTATGATTGTAACAAACGCTGTTCGCAAATTAATTCAGTTTCCATGTAAGCGCAGAGTGCCAATAATATATATAAATAATATCCGGATACAAAAGGCTGGATAATTTGAATTGTCGTTGAGTCACACACGCACCGTTCTATATTTTTTTTTCCCCAGGGCGGACAACAAATTAAAACAAAGAAAAAAAATAAATGATCTACTTTCAAAAACTCTTACGTTTGTATTTACTAATCTGATTATAGCTAAAAAGGAGGCGAAAGACAACAACATCCACGCATTTAACCCGAAAAACTAATCATCAATCTATTGATGAAATAATTGATTTACAACAACTAATAACTTCATAGAGTTCTATGTAATAACAGTATTTAAACGTTAATAAGACGTCCTTTAATATTTGAAGAAAACAAACAAAAATAAGATGTGAAATTCACGTGCACGACCGTATAAATATAGCTTTGGAAAAGTACAGAGCTTCGATTCAGAAAATTTACTACGGCGTCTGCACAGATTATTGCAGATATGCCAGAGAGCCCGGGCGTGTGTAAATCAAAGCCCACGAAAGAAATTGAACGCGAGATTAAAAGAAACCACACATGAGAGAAAGAGAATAAAAAAGCGAAAATGTAATGAAGTAGTGTAGAATAAATAGATCTAATTGTGCCCACGCCGTGCGCCAATCCATATTTGCACTCTCCTCCAACCATGCAGCAGAACGCCGTAACGTAATTATGCAACCGATTATCATTATTATTAGCGAAACAGATAAATCGCGGAATCGGAGGCAGCAAATGCAGCATGCAAATGCACACACACACACATTAAAACCAACAACGTGTATTTCCGTCGAACCCGACTTAAATAATATCTGGGGCGGCCGCTTAATTAACATACATTAATTTCGCCCGTCATTGAAAAATCCCACGCGAATCTCTCTCGGCAAAGGAAGAAAGAACCTTCGTGCGCTTCTGAAAACCTCTCTGATTCCAGAAACCCACCACCATAATTAGTACACGTCTGTGTATGTGTTTGTGCACTCTTCTTCTCCCTGTTAAACTCATTTGCGTACATGTACGCAATTAAATTTGTGCATTTTCCACTTTGCAAACGGTCTCTCTCTCTTACTCTCTCAAAAGAAAATGCGTTTCGCAACTCCGCTTTATTTTAATCTCCGCAACCGAATCTCTTCTTTTGCATGAACGAAGAAAGAATTTTGTTAGTTTCAAATGGGAGAAACTGGGGCAAATTAAAAATTTTATGAATACATTTGCCGTTTACGGAGAGCGATTACTGTTACGTAATAATCCAACGATTCGTCGATCGAAGACAAGATACCGCTGAAACAAACGACTGCTGTTTGTTTTCGGGTAACCCTAACAACCGATCAAAAGGACAAAAGGATCGAAAGGACGTTTACACTCGTTCACTTTGAAAATGAGTTACTTGCACAACCCCTTCCCCCCACCAAACAACAAACTCGGAAGAGGAGACGGTAACAATTTCTTCAAATTAAGTTAACGAAACTTTACAGGCTATTTCGTGAATACTCAAACGAATCAATAGGAAATACAAAAATTGTGAAACAACAACAAATTACCCAAAAAGGTTTTAGTTGAAATTCTAATAATATATGAAGCAATAGAAACACTACTTTTTTTTTTGGTTGCAATCGTTTACCATTCTGTAAAATAAACTAATTGGTTAGATAATAAAAAAAAATACGTATTATGTACGATTATTACTTGATGTAAAAATGGCAAGGTACAAAATACATTTTATTGTTGAAATTTATTTAATAGAATGGAAAACAAAGGGAGGACTTTAGAGCTTCGTTTTCAATGTAAAACGCCTGAATGGATGGCTCCGCTGCAGCCATTTATTGCGTAATCCGTTCCATTTTCATATTTATTTCAACTCTTTCGTTCGGGCGCGCACAAAAGGAAGAGGAGAGGCTCTTTCTTCGCTGCTGCTGCTGCTGCTCTCACCGTTTCATTTCTTTAATGCATCCAAGATGTTTCTTCCCGGCGAGGAATTTACCAGAAACTCCTGTTTAAAATATTACTATTGATTCCCACCCCGTGCACGCTCTGCCCACCCTTCCATTCCACTTTAGCCTCCTGCTCCTTCTTGCATTTCATTTACTTTATCTCCTCAAGTTGTGCATTATTAAATTTGAAACCGTATTTATAGTTAACGTTTGCATCTGAATTGAACGGAAAACTTTTCAAATTATTCACGAAATGCTTGTTCGTTCTTTCCTTGCTTTCGAACTCGAACATATTAGATTATATACTTCACTAACTGCTTCTCTTTTTCTTTTTAAATAAAAATAATTTATTATTTCTAAATGCGCTCATCCGAGATTAGAATTCAAGTTGGACCACTCCACAAGATGATTAGGAATTCCCGGATTGGATTAAAATTGGCCAAGAGTCAAGTGGACTAGTTTCAGTTTTGCATCTTCTAATATATGCATTGAAAAATTAAATATCGAGCATGTTACATTTAATGAGTCACATTTTCATCACCTCATTCGTTCCACTTAAATTGTAATTCGAAACTAAACAAATATCAAAAAAAAAATCAGCTAAAATAATTTCTCATGTAAATTTTGTAAGCGGGAAGAAATCAATAAATTATCGATTTTTAAAAGCAAGTAAATTAACTGGTTCAACGTATAGTGTGCACAGCTTGAGATTTCCAATATGACAAGATATAAATGATACTCGTTGCGCAAAAACCGAGTGCAATTTGCAACAAAGGAAACGCTGCAAAGAATATAATGTAATGTGCGATTTAATTTATTGGAATTCAATTGTGCAATTTTGTATTCCTTCCTAGAGCCTCGGCCGCGCTAAAACGAGACAGCAAAAGTACTCTTTCTTTCGCGCCACGGGCGTCTCGCGCAGAACACGAACAAACAAGCTGCAATAATTCGAATCCTTCCTGTAGTACAGCATCGAGAAATACTGTATTATTGCTTAATTTCTTAATAATAATACTTAGATTGTTATAAATTTTAAAGCAATTTTCAGTTGTAAAACGAATCTGGAAATGATAGTAGCCAATAAAGTTTTTACTTGCAATTAAGTTTGCTGTGAACTTAAGCAAACGGCGTACGGTGATATTAAGTTATTATTATCTTTAAGAGAATCTGGTTATTTCTGCTGCTCAAACGGAACGGATGAAAATGTAATGCAAATGCACGATGAAGGAGGCAAGTAATGAGGGGAAGGCGATACTTAAACGCAGCAGTGTAGTTTTAATTACTTGGAATATGCAACAACGCGTCGAGTGAAGTTCAGAATGAAAGAATGGTGAAAACAAGAAGACACATGCACACAACGGCGAAAAGAAAAAGCATTTACACAGACGCAAGGTAGAGCAAAAAAAAAGTAGGCAGTAAAGAAGAGAGTAAAATAATAAACGGGAGAAGAAATGAGTAGTAGTTTCGAGTGGAGAGCAGCAGCATTAAGAGCGCAACCCGAGCGGAAAATCATGCAGACGTATTTGTTCCTTCTTCTCTTCATTTTTTTCGTGAATATTTAATTACGTAAACGTCACAGGTACTAAATACTAAACTCCGCCAAGTCTATGATGTTTGCTCGGTAACAATGGAAACCGAGAACGCCATCATCATCATAATAATCATCATCATCATCAACGGCAAAGAAAGCAAACGCAAACACGAATAAATCTCGCATCAAAACTACATTATATCCTAAACCATTGTCCCCTAAAGCCAACGCTAACTATATATTACTGCAGTTTTAAACTCGAACATTTCAGCTAATCAACTGAAATTATAGTTATTTTAATAACTCTTCAATCTCTCCAGTCATTAAATATGATTGATTATAAATGTTTTGTTAAAATTTTGCAGTTATCAGTAGCCGCGCAAAAGCGAAAGTAGTAAATATTGAAATTGTATATATGAAAAAAAACGTAGTGAAACCGCGCTTCGTGACTTGCCCAAGACCCAAAGAAATTCTGCAACAGGCTCATCTTCGAAGCTACCATTGCGTTACAGGCAATAAAGCAACGAATCGTCATTAGCGAAAGACGATGACGAAACGCCAATTCCGCAAGTTCTTCCCTCCTCGACGTGATGAATAATATATAAATATATAAATAAAAACAGCGGAAATCTAAAGCAAAACAAATACAAAATTTGCCAACTACGCGAATATTAATCAAATGATTACTCATTTAAACTGTACATATTAATTTTTGTTATATTTGATTAACAATTTCATTAATTCATGCCCAAATTGAATTCATACAAAAAGAAAGCACATATACAATTCAAGTGAATCCTTTGAAAGTGGATAATTTGTGGAGATGAATGTCGCAGCACAACGGCGGAAATTCGCCTTAGGGAAGTGAGGCTAATTCAATCGGAAAGAGTTGGATGAGGGATGAGGACTCATTAAGGGAGATTATTTTGAAAGTCCCGGGCGAACGTAATTGAATTTGTTTAAGAAAACCTCCGAAGGACTCGACGGGTGAGACGTCGGTCGGGTTTAGCCGGGCGCAAAATTGCACGTGTCTGAAGGACGAAGGATTTAAAATCCGTGGAGGAGGATATGCAAAAAGCGAACGAGCGTAAGAAAAAAAATATGAGAAAGGAAAAAAGGCGCACAGAATAAAAGTAAATAAAAGAACAGATTTACTTCAAAACTCAAAACAATAATATTAAGATTATCTGAGCTCCAATTATTGCTTTAAATTCAGTACATTCATATGCAATAATCTTAAGATAAATTAAAGTATTTTGTTATAAATTTGTGTATTGCAATAAAATTGATACGTAACTTTAATCAGAGATGGAAATCAATTTTAATGGCAATTAAAGTTAATTATAAAGTTCAAATTCGATGATGTAGTATATCACGTGCAGTGTTATATAAAGCAAAATTGAATACAAGATTAATTATAAACACACAATTTAAATACGATTTCATTAATTTTATCTGCACAATCATAATAAATGAGCTTTCCCCATTTTGTTAATAAATGTATTTTTGATTGAATTCAAATCAGCTAATTATGGCAATTGTCAAAATTCGACAGTTGTTAAGGACGATATCCTTGTTGTTATGGACGCGTTACTAAGGACACGTTCATATTCAACAAAATTAATAACAATCGACGAAACAGATCAAACTATAGTTAGAATATAATATTTATTAAAAATGATGAAAACTATTGTGCTTTCAATTGCTGTAATTTACGCACGAGAGAATTTCCAAACATCGCGATTCGGTATTGAAAATATTTACGGCGACGGATGATGGACGAGGCTAAAAACTGTATCCAATATTTTGGACGTCGAGGATACAGATTTCGAAAGAGAGTGGAAAAAAAAAGAAGCAAAATTAATATATTTATAAAAATAACTCACGTCAATCGTGGCCTGATTTATTATTGCGAGCCATCAGAAAATCAGGGAGCGAACGAATAATAATTAATAATTATATTATTTTTAAGTTCCCGCCATTCTTTCTCTACGTTTCAATTTCAGTTTGGAATACAACACGAGAGATGAGGATATTTATGAAATCGTATATATATATTATATATAACTAAACCTCAAGGAAATAAATGTGTGTGTGTGTGTATCATCTCGTATTTGAGCTGAGAGATGTTCCGCTCGAAAATAACTCTTGGCCGAGCGAAAATAAAACCGGACACAAAAATATCCCGATACATCGTATAAATAAACGCGCAAAAGAATTGAGTGCACAATTGTGCTGCTCCACACTCTTTCGACGGTATTTTGACAGTTTAACGGCGCCAAAAACTTCAAAACACCCAATCAATTGCGGACGAGCGGAAAACAAAAAAACGCTTTCGAAGCGCCACAAACCTATCCGACTGTTTAATTTGCATTCCAATTAACGCAAATATTTTTGAGGTACATTTAATATTCGAATATAATATAATGCAAACATCGAAAATAATTAGGTCGGACATTTAATTATTTGCATTAATTAATGAATACAATTTCGTTTTTATTAAACAAAACTTGATTTTTTTTTCAATTTGAATATCAAACGTGTTCGAAATGTATCCAACGAAAATAGATCATCTTAAAATAGAGATGGTGAGAAAATGAAACGACGAAAGAATAAAAATAAAAATTGTATATTAAACTTTTCCGTTGTTATCAAAATTCCGATAATTTCTCCAGTTCTTGCATCTCTTGGTAAATAATGTCAAAGTTGCAAGAACAAGACAAGGCGCGCTACGACCATGGGCGCATTTTTATTGGAAACTGTGGGCGCAGACGCAAGGGCGCTTGAATGAGTTTGTTGTACACTCATTCATGTACATTTGTTGTTATTAAATTCATATAATGAAGAGAACATTAAACCAATTACTTTATCTATTGAGAATGCAAATGAGTTGAGTTTTTCAAGACAAATTAAGGAAATGAGACTAAGGAAGCTTCTAAAACCCTGAATGATTTATATTCTTAGCAATTTACAACATTCAATCTATTGATTGGGTTTCAAATTGTAGACTAACGTATAATTAAACATATTTTGACAAAACTATTTTTTGCTGCATTCTTTCCCAATCACCGTTGTTTGTTCAAATTCCAACGATTTATTGTCGGGTTCAAATCCATATTTTGTATTCATGAACCATTCGGCGGGAAAACGCGAAATGTCGGCGCTAAGCCAATTAGAACGACGAAACTCGATCACTTTTGCCGGAATCGCATTATTTCCAATTATTAGCCCGGGTGAATGTCGCGCGTGGAAATAACAAATGCATATGACAACATTTTTTCGGGTTGATGAAAAGGAAACGCGGAGGGGATGAAGAATCGATACGCAGTTTCAATTTGTTCACAAGCGGATCGATTCGCTAAATTCCCAAAAATTAAAACGATAACATAACAAAAAAATAAAGTGTGTGTGTGTGTCTGTTGTAATTCGATGTGAAATATCAACGCGTTTGTCATGAAATATGAAACGTAAAATGAATAAATTAATGATGAAATATTGCCCAACTGCAAAACCGCTTCAATTATTAATTTTGCAGTTGAGAAACACTGTGATACAACGAAAGTTAATAATAATAATTACACATTCTATAAATCTATAAATATACAAAGGGTATTTCTAGAGATTCGCTTCGATTCCTCTTCATAATCATCATCTGTTAATATAACTAATCGCACAGTAATAGTAAACTATTTCTAAATGTATCATTTATTAACAAGTATGCAGCAACAAATTAAAAAAAAACATCGATAAAGAAACAAAGAGGGAATCGTCGCTCATTATACAATTGTTAATTAACATTACACCCTGCCTACAAACTCTGCTACATTTACTTAATCTCTTAAAGGGTTTATGTGAACGTGTCTGTGTGGTCATTAGTTCTGTTACAATCATTGATTTCGGCTGGTGCAAAATAGATATAGAGACTAAGTTTTACGTACACATAAAGAAGGTAAATAATAAAAGGGGCAAACACAAAAAACCCTAAAACAAGAATATACAGAATATATGTAAAATAAAAAAAAAGGGGGGAAGAGGGCTAGAAAATAAATAATGAGCTCCTCGACTCTAAAACCCAAGTACGAGTGGATAATAATAATAGTAAAAGAGTTTAAGTATAAATATATAGACACTGGTTATTCGATGTCAAACGCTAAGAATAAGATACATACAGAATATATATATATAATTTTTTTTTTGCACTATAATTATATAATTTGTTATTATTAGGACTACTTACTATACAGGGGTCTCGACAAATTATTCTAGGTCTTCCCTAAACGCCCTGCATATATTGTATATATGTAATTATATATTAAAATATTTATAAACGTAAGTTACTCCACATACAGTAAGTTTAGTATGAAACAATACAAATTACAGAGTCGCGTCCGGCGATTGGAATCGTTCAATTTTTTTGAAGAAATTATAATAGTTTAGGTGATTCCAATCGCAGGACGGGACCCTTTGTTACTAGAGGAAAATAATTAACGAAACAAAAACAAAATCAACAACGTAATAATCAACAAACAAAGAGAGGTAGTTCTAATCTCAAGTGCGCTGCTGCTTATTGGTTAATCAAGATTAATTCGTTAAGTGGACGAACGATTTCTGTTAAAAAGAAATAATAATCTTTTCGTTTTTTTCTCTTCTTTTTTTTTGTACACATGTTACGGAAATGGTTTGGTCAATGGTTAAGGGATGGAGGAATGAGGAGAGAGAGAGAGAGCGGTGGTTTTCGGATGCAGCAATTTCGCTCTACTCACCATTTGATCTCCATGTTGGGATAAACTGTGACGGCCATCCTGTACAGTCTGATAATCCCCTGGCAGTCTCAACCTCAACAATCGATCCTGCAAAAACCGCACACGTATATACACATACTACTACAACACATATATACATATACACACGTGCAAAAGAGAAAAATACATGAGAGAGTGAGCGAGAATGGGAGGATCAGACGGTTTCCATCATCGTGCAAACATGCAGCGAAATTGGAAAACGTGTGGTGGTGGTGGCGCAGACGAAAAATGGGCTAAAAATTGAAAACGAATTCTCGAGGCTTGCTGGGAGTGTCCATGGTTTAGAGGAGAGTCAATCAACCCGTGCAAGGTAAAATAATAATAATAACAAACGAAAATAAGAACAATGAGAGCGGGAACCGCCCGCCGTCGCCGCCGCCGCCGTTGTTGCTACAACACGTTCACCTTGACGAACAAACGGACGAAGCCCCGTCGGACGCAAAGAGAAAACAACCCAGACACACACATATCACATACAACACCAAGCCACGCCACCTAACAACAACAACAACAAAGAAACCTCTTGTTCTTTCAACCAACACCGGAGGATTCGTATATTACGCACAACCATCATTCATCAAATCCGAGCGCTCTACAAGAGTCAACGAAGGCCAACGTTGACCCATCCAACCAGATTATATCAAGCTTCACTTAAAACAATCGACGAGACTGCAAAGAGTTTTAAAAACCGCGATTTTTGAGAGTAAAAGCCGAAGGTCGACGTGCAGTCCTACGGGCATGCACCTAAATAAATGTTGATCACGACGACGACTTGACTTGATCTTTAATAAACCGTAAAGACAAAAGCAAGAAAAAAACAAAACAAAATCAATGAACGACGTGTCCGACCTTCGGCGGTCTTTTAAAATCCAATTTATACTCTCGGCGCCGCGCTTCAAAATTTATATAATTAATCGACTTTTTAAAGACCTGCCACGCTTTAATTAAAGGCAAGTTTGCAGTTGGGATCAGTCGCGATGGACTCGCGCTCAATTATCAATCATTTTCGAACATGCGCGAATATTATAAGTGTGTCAACAAAAGGCAAATACTTGTCAAGTACCGCGTGCTATTCTAATAATCAACGGCAAACAAGCTCAATGCTAATGCATCGTTGCAGTATTGTATCAACTTGCGTTTGCATATTCATAATGTAACGTCGAGGCAACTTACACTTTTCTCACATTTTTTTTGCTGTTGTCGTTTATTTTTGTTTTGTCTGCGCGTCGCTGGTAATAATAAAGTTGTTAATTCCCAGAGCAATTTAATTTAATGGATAAAAAGGCGAGCCGTCGGGACGCACCGAGAAAATAATTTCGACAATAAAACGATAAAGTGAATTAGCCGCCGAGGAATACACCGCAAATTACGTAGTCGAGTGACACTTGGAAAATGAAAAATTCATAAATATTTATTATTTAGCTGCAGATTAAGATTAGTTTGATTAATACAAAATTTGAGTGGTGCACGACGAGTATTTGTTCAAATTTCAGACGAAATCATCTGCAGAACTGAATTGTGAGGAACGGAATTCAGATACACAGTGGGTGCTTCTGAATGACGAATTTAGCGTGGAGTTATAAAGAGAGAGAAGCTCTGGATGTGTTCCATGAGATCGCACGCATTTCGCGTCTGTTTGGAATGGAATCCATCATCATCTGCAACGTCTTCGTTTCCGCGGCGGTACAGATTTAGAAACGACGAGACGAAATATCTTGCGCGCTCTTTACATTCAACAATTCCCCGTTCGCTTCGCTCCTTAACAATGTAATAATGAATGTGTATGTAATTTTGCGTGTGCACGGAACCGTGCGGCGACGAAATCATTTTTGGCTCCGACGCTCATTTCCATCCATCTGTGTTCCGAGCCAGAGACGTTCATTCCTAACTTCTTTTTAACACTTTCCGGATACTCTCGGGGAACGGCGCAAACGCGTTTCTGTCGTGCGACCAAAACAAACGAAACAATGAAATAACAACAGCAGCAATGAAAAAAGAAGAGTTAATACAAAGCAATCCCTAATGCAATTGTTTAATTCTACAAAATCGTAAGTAACGAGTCTTTCGCGTGACGTAACCATCGGTTGGTTTGTGGCCGTCCATAGTTCGATAGCTTCAAGAAACGAACTGTTTTCGATTAATTATCGTACTACGAAGAATCGCATATCCCATCTACGTGTCGGCACATAACACTTAACACGAACGGCTTGAAATCTAGCGAGTCACCTATTAATTATATAAACAAAATTCACGGCGAAAGATCGTAAAACGGCCATTCTTCTCTTTTAGTGCGCTCAGAGATAGGCATGAAAACTTAATGGTCTGCCAAAGACCATACAATGATTGCTTTTCCGCAACCGAAACGCCCACCAATCTAAATAGTGTGCGAAGAAAACATCCTCACCACTCACTCTCTTAAACGTTATTTCAATTATACATTATGAAATACGCAATTGTTTATTAACTTATACAGTTTTGCTCTACATAAGTTAATCATTTACTTTAAAAATAAATCGAATATTGCACCTAACATAATATGCTATTTCATTTGCAACTTAATGAGGTCACATATCTCATTACCTTTGAAGTAGATAATTAAATGGTCTGTTTAGAAATTTCGAGCATTGTTAAATAGGTAATAAGAAAATATTCAAAGTATCCACGATTAAGCTACGACTATATTACATGGCTGTTTCATTTGAAGATGAGGTAACATATCTTAGTAACCATAGAGCGTGATGTCGCGCGTTTTCGAAGGTAATGCAGTATTTATGTACGATTTATCCTGCAGCCGCTGCTGCAAATAGAGTTTAACGGAAGTCTCTGCGCGACACACGAAAATAGTCTACTTCGATGCGAGTTACGTAACACTGTGGAACGCTCGACGGATCGAATATATAACGTTTATATAACGAGGACGCTAATGGGCGAGGAATTAATGAGTTCGCGATGTCTGCATTCGACGTTCTTCTCTTCGATAGATCGTATAATGAGAAGCAAAAGAAGGAAGAAGCATTTGGGTTCTTCGCTTTGCTCGAGAACCAGAGAGAGAGAGAGAGTGACCCGGGGATGGTTGGAAGGATGGATGGAATTCCATCTTCGTGACGAGCGGAAGCCCATAAATCACGATTTCAATCATATTGGATACGATGATATGCGCGTATCGATGTTTCCGGTTGTTTCTTGCTGCGAGCGAATACAATAAAAAGCACAAGAGAACAACGCTAATGATATTTTTCCATACATTTGTACGAAGGGAGAAAAGGGAGAGACCATTAATGGTAATTGCAGCGTGAATATACGTGGATTAATGCGACAGTTTATACGTAAAATCCATATACACAAAAACAGTACTAAAAATAAAAGATATAAACGAGGAAATTATAACAGAAACGGATCAATGTTTCAGTCATTTTTAACGATCAAATCTGTTAAGTTTTATAGATTAACTATAGTGAATAAATACATTAGCGTGACGAAGACCTTCAACTTGGGGTTTTTACTACTAAATAATTAATGTTAAAATTTGTTACTCTAACAAATCGTTACTAGAATAGAATTCTATTAATACACTAAACCCAATAT
>NW_017097549.1:0-1839 GCF_001412225.1 Nicrophorus vespilloides | reverse complement strand
ACAATATAACGTTTTTATTAACATGAATCTAATAATAATTAGTATCACTGTATTCGAAATGTAATGCAGCAGTGAATAAAATTCGAACGCATGACGTTACATCGATTAAATATAATTCAAGGCGGCTTGTTTTTAAATAGCCGCCGAATTTGGGGTAATGACTGAAGAGAACGATCAATAAAAATTGGTCGTACGAGAGAATAAATAAAGAAAGAAAAGAAAAAAAAAACACCAATGCTTTATGCAAGAGACTGCAAAACTAATTTGCTCCCGATATGGATCCGAGGAAATAAGGATTGCAAGTATTTCGCTGCTAGGAAATGATTGAAGACAAGATGAATAAGCTTATTTGTACTGTGTGTGTTCTCCATATGGCGCGGCAATTACACATTTATTGCTTGAGCAAACGCGACATTCAATTGATGTTAGGACAAGAGTGGAAGCATTGCTAACATTACCTACGTTTCAAGGAGAAATTTTGACAGAAGAACAAACACCGAGTGTAACACACAGAGTATAAAGATGTTATTAGTTCAGCAGAATCGCAGACTTTTGTGCCCCGTTCTCAAGGGGAGAGGAGTTATGTTTATGAAAGAAATTTCTGAATGGAAGGGAAACAACGAGCGAGGTGGTTCTCGCATTTTTCTGCAATGCAGCAAAACATAAAGCACACACACACATAACATAAAAAGCCGTGTGATCAATTGAGCTTTTGACGAGAGAAAAAGGGAGGTAGCAGGCACCAATGATTTTTTTTTCTCTGCCTCTCACTCACTCTCTCACCCTTTATATCTACTATCCGTATACACACGCTTTCCCCCCTAAATATTTTACGGACGAACCTCTCTTCCTCGTTCTATTCAAAGGGGGGCATTTTGCGCGAATGTGGGGCGCGGAATAGGTAAATAAATAATTTAGTAATTTTACGCTACGTGCCTACGATCCATAAAGCGACACACATATAGCACACATCGTTACGGCCGTGCCACCCACATACAAACATGCGACCGACCGCATGGCCCGTTGACCAAATAAAAAAAAAATGTATATATATAATAAAATAAAAAAAAACCTCGTACACGTGTTTACAGACGACGGGAGATGAGAAATACTGAAGCGACAAAAAATAAAGCAGGACGAGGACGACACGTTAAATTAATGCCAACAAATAAAAAATAAATGATAACATCCCCCCCGCGAAAACCGCGTTTTGTTCAACACCGCCTCACATATAAGTGTATATAATATAAAATCCGTTAAATCTAAATATGCATGTAATAACATTAATTTAGATAATCTAACTTATTGAATATGATATACTTCTGCTGATACCAAAAAGTTTTCGCGTACTTTAGCACTAAATTATTAAATGTAATTGAATGTTTTCTTTAATACTGGGACTTACTGCATCTTCTTTACATACTGATTGCATTTCGATTTTTTTCAAATCTAATCAACTTTACATTGAAGAATAAATTGACATTAACACCTCGATAAAGAAGATACATGCCCAACCTATTTCTGCCACAAAATTTACATCAGGAAACAAATTGTGCACTTTTTCCGAAGAAGTAGACTCGTGTCGACATTTAGTAACAATATAATGTATGTTTGTATACTGGGACTTACTGTATCTTCTTTTGATTTGCAAATATAATTGTAATATTAATTATTTAATAAATAAAGAAGATACATGCCCAACCTATTTCTGTCACAAAATTTACATCAGGAAACAAATTGTGCACTTTTTCCGAAGAAGCAGACTCGTGTCGACATTTAGTAACAATATAATGTATGTTTGTATACTGGGACTTACTGTATCTTCTTTTGATTAGCAAA
>NW_017097548.1:40228-79274 GCF_001412225.1 Nicrophorus vespilloides | reverse complement strand
TTACTGTGGTTTTAGCCGTTTCGATAATTACTATACTAGAATGGGTAGCGTTTTATCGCGACAAATTACTTGATCACTAAGAAAATACCTGCGTTTCAGTTGAAGATACAAAGTGTAAAACACCTGCGCAAACACCTTCGTTTTTATTGAACACCCGCTTGAACATCTGAACACCTTAATTGAACACCTGAATAAAGAAAAATCTAAATTTACAATTGTTTAGCGCTTGCAGCTGCAAATGACTCATCGTTACGCAGGTGTGAGATATCGCGGCGTACATAGTCGCGTTTTCGTAACCATATAAGGATTTGTTTATTGCTCGCAGCTGCAGCTGTGATTCGTCACTCCGATTCGCTCCGATTGTATTATTCGTGTTTTGTTAATAACAAAAGCAATTTCGTGCCCAATAAGAATTAGTATAGCGCGCGCAGCCATCGCTGATGCATCGCGTTTCGTGTCCAAATAAGGATTGTTTCTTAGTGTTTGCACCTGTTTCGTCATGGATGCTGCGGTTTCGTATGGTAATTATATAAAACAATTATACAAACGTTCGGTAAATTTCATTTGGAATAAAATTAATTAAATAGTCACTAAAGTACTTATATATTAGAAAATCTTCCAATTAGTTTTTCCAAGGATTAGATATCTATTGTATTTCGTTGGAAAACAATGTCTGTTAGAGCTGCAGCAACAAATTGGTCATTATGATGAACGTGCAGAATTTTGCAATTAGTTCATTACGTGGGCGCACGGAGTGGGTGCTTCCTGTGTTATCCGGAAGTGCGCACCGCGTTAGATGTGTTTGAGGGTGGAGAATGAGAGAGAGTATAGTGTACGAGGATGTCTAGTTCCGTGATCGCAATAATAATTATCATCCTGTCAGGTGATAATCTCACCGAAAAACGAAACACGCGCCAGTTTTAAAACTCTTAATAAAGATATCTACTCCACCGCATAGGTGACATAACGGGCGTGTATCTTAACAGAGATGGTTTTGGTGGATGGAGAATCACCGTCGGCTTCCCGGTTTATCTCTCGCCGTTTTTACTGCGCTCACTATGACTATGATTCGTTGGGATTTCGCATGCAAATTTTGAGTGCACTACCTTTCGCTTCTAACATCGAACACCGGGATTTATCTTAATTACGTACTTTGTATCTAAACGTCCATCTAATATTTTTATATGTACACCGGTTGAGACGCTGCACACACAAAAAAAATACTCAATTCTCTCTGCAAGAGGGAGAGTTTTTGTGTGTGTGTAGATCGTGGAGCAAATTGGGAAGACTCTTCTGAACCAGTCAACGACTCTATAAATATGAATTGCCGATATCAGAACGTTCCCTTTAAGCCCAATACTTATGGGAAATATTGCCCCGTATAATCTTTATCTCAATAAGGAAAGCATGTAAAGAACACATAATGGCACAACAATAAACAGATTTATTCTCATCAGATTTATTCTTGTCCTTTTTGGAACTTATAAGGCTTCACTTTGAGTTCGATTTTGAGTATTTGTTGCATGGTTTTCCACTGCGTCGCGGATTTCATTCAATTCGAGCCTTAAGTTTCCAAACCACTTCTACCACAGATTTAGTTATTTTTCGACCACCATAATAGCATTTTGTAACACTACTAGCTTTGTTATAACGTGTTATGGTTCGAGACACAAAAGATTTATTCACATCAAGGTGTTTTGGTTTTCCGTTCAAATATTGGGCTTTCACACGTTTGAATTCAATTACTCATAACTTTTTTTCCAAGAAACTAAGATCTAAATGCTTTTGCAGACTTGTAAACAATAAAATCAGCTATCATTAGCCGAAATATGGACACAACATTGCCAACGGTTCAAAAGTTATAGCAGTTTTAAATTACAGTTCAATTGCCACCCTGTACATAATACTTAGAACTGAATCAAGTACTATTAATCTATAAAACTAAATTATGTAAGATTTATAAAACTATTATACATACTAATAGTCTTAATTATAAAACTAAAAAAATACAGTTCAAATTAGTGAAACAGAAAGTAATTGGATCAAAGCAAACTAGTAACACTTCTGTTATGACTCCTTGTATTAGATAAAACTTATGTAATGTATTATGATCAATATTCATCAATCATTTAACAGACTTCACTATACAAATAACAAATGAGAATTGATACTTGAATATAGAAAATAACGAATTCATTCAAAATAGTAAAATTAACAAAAAAAAAATCAATTATATAAGATTTATACAATCAATTGAATATGAAAAAAATGTTCAATGTTCATTAAAAGTTTAAAATATCCGTGACTTTGAGAACTATTAGTAAATATTTTGTTTCTTTTTGATAATTAGATATAATTCAATTAAGAAGTGTATATACTAGAATTATATTCTATAATTTTAGTCTGAAATTTTTGAAAAAAAATGTAACTATCTTGATTTTTAAATATAAAATTACGATAAAATATATTGTAGATAATTCGTGAAGAAAATTGCCTTTTTCTTTTGTTTTTGTTATTACGCTTTTGTTCGACGGAAAGGAAAACTTGATCGATATTTACTATAATAGGATGGGCAGCGCGTTTTATCGCGTAATATCGTTAGTTACGATATTTTCGGAGCGAGATGAAAGTTGATGATGGTTGGGATCCATGGGTTTTCTCTTTGTTGGCAACAGATATGATCTATATTATCTATGTAGATTCTTATTAATCTAAATGTACTATATAGCAATCGCAACGATGTGGATGTAAGTGTGCGGTCGTGAATTCATATTTGAAGATAATCGAGAGTCGATGCAAATCAAGGAACGAACCCTCGTCGAAGTCGGAACTTTCGTCGGCCCAGATTCGCGCTGAAATATTTATTAATTCACGGGTCGTGTATTCGTCCCCGAGGTGTCGTTATTCCGCGATTAAGCCACCACCTCCGAGCGAGCTAAAACTTTCCGCAAAATCAGGATTTAGGAGAAAAGGCCCCTTCTTCCAATTTCAAATGCACAGTCTACGCAAGAGAGAGAGAGTGAAATGGCGTGGATGGTGCAGATGAGAGAGAGATGAAGAGGAACCGCGAAAATCCATCAAAATCCTCATCCCCCTCCCTATATCCCTATATCCACTCAGGTCGCTTTTATTATATTTGAACTGTGTTTCGGCGCGGATGCAACCTGTTGTCGGATTGGGATGTAATTAATAAGCAAAGGGGATTATGGCACCAGCGATACGGATGGGGCGATGTTAGAGTACAGCTGAGAAGATGGGATTCTAATTATTGGGATTCCGGCGCTCGTTAACGTCTGACGATGATGATGGATGGATCGATGTCGCTCCAACTTTCAGCCACAAATTAAATTTCTCTTCTTCTCTGAGCTGACTGATATCCAAAAAGAAAATTCCGCATTATGAATGAAATTAGAAACATAAATGATATCTGTTCAATCAACTTAAAGAAATTTAAATCACTATATTTGTATAAATACTTGATACATTGCATCATATAAGACATCTGTAGTTGTACCAACTTAAACAAATGTAAGTTACTAAATAAAACAGCTTTTCTTTAGTCTCTCATTTCATGCAAATATATGTAAGGAATAGGATAGAAACAAAAATTAATACTAATATCATAATTATAAGTTAGATAATCAATTTCTTCATCAGATTTCACCTTCGAACTTCCATTTGTTCAATTCAATTAAAATACCCTAATAAACAGCTATACTTGTATCAACTTAAAGAACTGTAACTGTCAGAAAATCAGCTGATGTGTTGATTTTACTTTTCTTTGTTTAGAAACTGACAGATATACTTGTTCCAACTTAAAAACAATATAAGTCTCTACATTAAAAAATATCCAAAAAGAAAATACCACCTTATGAATGAAATTAGAAACATAAATGACATCTATTCAATCAAACTAAAAAAAATTAAATCACTATATTTGTTTAAATACAATACTATTACTTGACACATTGGATTATAAGAGACATCTGTAATAGTACCAACTTAAACAAATGTAAGTTACTAGATAAAACAGCTTTTTTTTGTCTCTCATTTCATGCAAATATATGTAACGAATAGGATAGAAACGATAAGTAATACTAATATCATAATTATAAGTTAGATAATCAATTTCTTCATCTTTTTCACCTTCGAACTTCCATTTGTTCAATTCTATTAAAATACCCTAATAAACAGCTCTACTTGTACCAACTTAAAGAACTGTAACTGTCAGAAAATTGATTTTACTTTTCTTTATTTAGAAACTTCTCAGCTGATATATAAAAAAAAAATATTCAAAAAGATAATATCGCATTATGAATGAAATTAGAAACATAAATGACATCTCTTCAATCAAACTAAAGAAATTTAAATCACTATATCTGTTTAAATACAATACTATTACTTGACACATTGGATCATATAAGGTATCTGTAGTTATATCAACTTAAACAAATGTAAGTTACCAAATGAAGCAGCTTTTTTTTTGTCTCTCATTTCATGCAAATATATGTAATGAATAGGAAACAAAAGAAAACCTTTACTAAAACCAAACAATTGTCATAAGTTATTAAATTTCTCTTTTTTTTGTTTTCATCTTCTCAGCTGACATAGGATCATATGAGACATTTGTAGTTGTACCAACCTAAGCAAATGTAAGTTATATACCCTGATAAACAGCTATACTTGTACCAACTTAAAGAACTGTATCTGTCAGAAAATCAGCTGATGTGTTGATTTTACTTTTCTTAATTTACAAACTGACAGCTATACTTGTGCCAACTTAAAAACAAAATAAGTCACTATATTGTATGCATAATATAGATTTTGACTACAAATTAAACTAAAAGAGTGTATCGTCGAAATTGCTGCGTGCCAGCCACCAATCGATATCCGAACATGCACGCAATGCGGATAATCTTCGCAGTCATTCCGAACCATCATCAATCATGCAAATCTTCCGAGACACTTCTTCTTTGGCGAAGGGACGATCCATCTTTGTCTTGCGGCTGCTGCTGCTGCTGCGAGAGCCGAAAGTAAAAGAAAGAACAAAAAAAAAATTAAAGAGCGTCTCGCACAAAATAAGCCATTACACGAACACGATAATTGCTCTAATCTTTGTCCTCACAGGAATACCAACTTTTATTTTTTTTTACAAAATAATAATTAGGGGTGACCCGACGTTCGTTTAAATTAGAGTTTTTTTTTTCCCTTCTGGTTTAGTTTCAGTGTTCTAATAATGCAGATAGCGTGCAGCTACAGCATAAATATCGCGCGCGCCAGATAAAAGTGGTCGAAGGTTGCGAACTGTTTCATCCTACTCTTCTGCAACTGCAACCACTATTTAAACCGAATTACTTACCAAGGGATTCTTTTATCCGACGTCGACGTCGACGGAGGCTGTGGCGGCGTTACTTTGCATTTTCCACGGCCCCCCCGACAATATAAACACAATTTAATCTCGAACGTTAAAGGGCTCAAAGGCGAAACTAATTACTTTTTCTTTATTTTTATTTAATTTTTTTTTGTGTGTGTGCGCTATTTTTTTACCACGCCGCTTCGGATTTCCGCTTTTCAGCATTCCCACTACAAAATTTTCATACAACATTTTATAATCTCGGATGAACTAATGAATTCAATCATATTTAACAACACTTTTTTACAATTTCCTTCCAACATTTACAATTATGTAATATGGATGAGATAATTTCATAACATTATCATTTCACATTTTCTACAAATATTCTAAATTTGATTAAGAATTTATAAGAATTTGTATTTTTTTGCTTAATTTAATAAATTATAAACTAATTTTAATGAATACTCATAATATTAATAGGACAAAAAGAAACCTTTACTAAACAACAATTGTCATCAGATATGACAGCTAGGTTAATTAATAACAATTGAAATTGTTTGGATGAAGAATGATGAAAGTTTTAATCAAATTAGCGGCGAGTGTTGTGTTATAGTGTGCATCTCTCGCCTCTAAATCCAATGAATCATCCGAAAGAGCGCTTTCTTCTGCGATTCGGTTTGTCCGGTAAATTTTCCAATTTGCCTAACAAAAGTTTTTAGGCGGCGAGTGGGGAAAAAAAAGGAGAAACAATTGCTGCACTCCAATCCCACGGCCATCCCTATATTTAAGTAATTGTTTCAATTTAATATATTTGCATCCGCACTTTCGTTGCGTACCGCTACTTCTTCTACTGAACGTTTACAGTTGTTACCGCGATGAGGATGAAAGGAAGAGGAGGAAGACGGGGTCATTATTATGCATAACCTAGGCTGCTGCTGCTGCTGCTACGCTCGGCGAGCACTTGAAAGAACCTCGCACTAAAACATTTCATGTAAATGCAGTTCATTAAGTGAGACTCATAAAAGAGTAATGCGTCTTACTTCTGGCTGGGGCGTATTTATGAGGAGGATGGGAGGATCTCCTTTCCCTCCGCACATCATCTTCGTCGTGGTCGCAAACTACAACTAAAAAACGGCGAATATATCCGCCCAATCATTTAAACTTCGCTTATGCAATTGCGCAAAAAGTGATATGATAGTGCTAGTTACAACTATGCACTTTACAAATTAAATAATTACGAAACGAACATCCTTTCTCCATTCATCATCTATTTATACTATACGCAAACAAGTAGAAGTAGAACTTTTCGAGAACAACTAAAACAACAACTGTTACCGCAGATGCGACATGGATTAGATTAGCACTACAAGCAAAGATATATGCAAAGAGAATACGTATCGCCGTTCGTTTCGCAAATTACGTTATTGCTCCGCGATGTACGGATTCCGAAAACCCTCGTTTTTCATTAAATTTCGTCGTCGTCGTCGCAACGATAATTAATAACTTCGTGGAAGATTTATTACCGGAGGATTCCTATATTCCCGCTTTACCATCCACCTGATTTATCAGACTTCAATCGACGACGACGAACGTGATTAGTCTGTCACGAAATCGCAGCAGATTTAAGCCAAACAAATACGAAGCAGATTAAAATTATTCATCGTTATATTAATTAATTACACGAATATTCCTCATACCCAAAAATTTCGTATTTACCCTTGATTCTTAATTACCTTCACTTTTATATGAATAATGAAGTGAAAAAAACACAAGTTTTTTCAAAAATTAACATGTTCTAAATATATTTTAAAACTGCAATTATGAAGTACAATATGAAGTTGTATTTGTATATAAAATTTTCAATACATTTTCTTCAAAAGTTGATGATTTGATGATTGATGTAGATGATGATGATTTGATGATGATTTTTGTAGAACAAAGTGGTATGAAAGTGGAAAAAAAGTCAAAGTTTTTGTAAAAATGAATGAATGAATATTAACATTATTTCAGTTAGTTTAGATAACTAAGAAGATGAGAAGATTACTACGAACTAATTCATTAAAAAATGTAATTAAAGAATACATTATGCGGTGTGTTTTTTTTTCCATTTTGGCTTTGGAAAAATGAATTATTTTAGGGTAAATGAGCATAAATTAAAAACCGTAATTAATTTGTACATTTTTTTTCCATTTTCATTATGCAACGAATTTATTCCCCACGTGTATCGTGTGTTCTCGTTTGATGTACACCCGTTTGCGTTCATCCTGCTGAATTTAATTAAGAAAACGTATTAAACGAAACAAGAATGAAGTACATAAAATTGTAATTTTAGCTTTCATTCCAAATGGGATTGAACGAACGAATGAATTTGAATAAATTGTTATGAAAAACGAAAATCTTTACATTCTAAATAGTAAATAATTAGATCTTGAAATTGAGATTTATGAAATCTAGACTAGAAACTAATGAAAATTGAAGATTCTGCAATGTTTTAATTCAATTTGTAGACTGTTATTTTGTAATCCAAGTATTTTCTTAACTAATTTAACTACTTTCTCGTGGAACCGAATTAGTTCATTATTTAATGCTGTTAATCGTTGAAAAAGTGTAAATTTCTTAGATAATTTCCATAAAATTATTTATCTGCATTGTTGTTAAAATCATTATTGTTTTGAGTGATTTCGTAAGTTTTTTTAATTGTTTAGTTCGTAGATTAATAAATTTCAAAATGAAATTAACAGTAAGTAAAATTGCTCGTTTTTTTTAATCTTCATTTAGAAGAGAAATGTTGGTGGAGCAGACGGACATAATTACGCAATCCGGCGGAGGAAGCGAGCGTTTTCCGGAATGCACTTTTCCTCCGGACACTTTTCACATTTCCAGCGACGATATTGTTTCCTCTTATTAAAAACTATAAAGAAGGTCGGGGATATTGCACACACAAAAAAGTATAATAAACACACAGAGAAAGAGATGAAGAGAGAAAATGTACAGCTAATAAAGTAGAGCGATGAAGGATCAATCCAATTTAAATTGATCGAACAACGGTGAAAGTAATTAGCGTTAATTTTGAAATTTCAGTTGTTACTTTTGTTCATCTCTTATTGTTGTTTCAGGTGTATTAAATTCGTTTGCAAACAGAAGGTTGAAGGTAGAAAATGGTCTTCGTGCGAGAGTTCTATTTACCGTGGTCGGATTTGCATAAAAACCCAATAGCGTTTAATTGTCGGAGGACGGTTTCATTTCCTCCAGGCCCGTATGCACACTTAATATACGCTCTTTAGTGCGTTCAAACAAAGTACACACAAAACTCTCTCATCGTATTCCTGAAGCCTCCTGAACTATAATATCATTTGCATACGTTTATATAAATATGTACAAGTTGATGTTTTAAGGAAATATATACGATTCTGCATCACGGATTTGGATCGATGCGGCTGAAAAATGAGCGGAGATATTTTCGTTTCGTTTCGTCCCTCCTCACCATTTATTATCCAAACCGAGAGACGCAAGACGTTAAAAGTGTTTATCTTTCTAAAGTGGATTGCGGTGTCCCAGTATCGTATGTTAGTGATATTGATTCGTTTCTTGTTTGGACCTCGGCTTGACCACTTAACCCTCCGGATATCACAACAAGAGAACGACGAGGATGAAGAGAAGAGAAGCGGAGGAATTTTAAAGAAAAATGACGGAATCGAAGCGTGCTTTAAAAGAAGCAAAGCAAAGCACAGCACAAATGATGGATGGAAAAATAAAGCTTTCGTTAAGTATTGGCTAAAATTGATTATTTTTGTAATGCAATTGAATAATGTTTATAATTTTATTCACTTGGTTTGATTTCATTCATTAGAAATTTCGTCAAAAAAAAAATTGTTATAATTAATGATTTTTGTAACAAAAAAGTTCAAATTTATTTTATTTAATTTAAAGTTCATCAATTATTATCCACAATTTAATTTGGTATAATCTATAACTTTATAAAGTTATTTCAGTCACTTTGATTTCATTCAATCTACATTTTTTAATAAATTGAAAATATCTTGCTTTTTCCGTTTTTCATGAATTTCTTAATAACTCCTTACAATAATTACATCATCAACCACTCGTATGAAAGCTGAATGTCTCACCTTTCCAACGAGTCTATTGGCATCTTCGTACTGTCATTGAGTCGCCTGCTATGAGTTGGAGAAATTGAAAAAACAGAGAAACAACAATGCTTTTTCAGTCTTTTCAGTTTCTCGTGGATTTCTCGACAACCCCTCAAGATAATTACATCATCGACCACTCGTAAGAAAGCTGAATATTTTTCCTTTCCAACAAGCCTACATACATCTTCGTGCTGTCATCGAGTCGCCTGCTATGAGCTGCAGAAATTGAAAAAAAAAACACATACACTAACGTTTTGTACGTAACACAGAAAAGACGGTTTTCTCGTTTTTTTTCAGTCTTTTCAGTTTTTCGTGGATTTTTCGACAACCCCTCAAGATAATTACATCATCAACCACTCGTATGAAAGCTGAATGTCCCACCTTTCCAATGAGTCTATTGGCATCTTCGTATTGTTATCGAGTCGCCTGCTATAAGTTGTAGAAGTTGAAAAAACAGAGAAACGACGTTTCTTTTTCACTCGTTTCAGTTTTTCGTGAATTTCTCGATAACCCCTCAAGATAATTACATCATCAACCACTCGTATGAAAGCTGAATGTCTCACCTTTCCAACGAGTCTATTGGCATCTTCGTACTGTTATTGAGTCGCCTGCTATGAGTTGGAGAAATTGAAAAAACAGAGAAACAACAATGCTTTTTCAGTCTTTTCAGTTTTTCGTGAATTTCTCGACAACCCATTAAGATAATTACATCGTCGACCACTCGTATGAAAGCTGAATGTCCCACCTTTCCAACGAGTCTATTGGCATCGTCGTATTGTTATCGAGTCGCCTGCTATAAGTTGTAGAAATTGAAAAAACAGAGAAACGACGTTGCTATTTCAGTCTTTTCAGTTTTTCGTGAATTTCTCGACAACCCATAAAGATAATTACATCATCGACCACTCGTATGAAAGCTGAATGTACCACCTTTCCAACGAGTCTATTAGCATCTTCATACTGTCATCGAGTCGCCTGCTATAAGCTGTAGAACGTTTTTATTGTTGTTTTTTTAAGTTTTTACAGTTTTTCGTGAATTTCTCGATAACCCCTCAAGATAATTACATCATCAACCACTCGTATGAAAGCTGAATGTCCCACCTTTCCAATGAGTCTATTGGCATCTTCGTATTGTTATCGAGTCGCCTGCTATAAGTTGTAGAAGTTGAAAAAACAGAGAAACGACATTTCTTTTTCACTCGTTTCAGTTTATCGTGGATTTCTCGACAACCCCTTAAGATAATTACATCATCGACCACTCGTAAGAAAGCTGAATGTCTCAGCTTTCCGACGAGCCTATTGGCATCTTGGTACTGTCATCGAGTCGCCTGCTATGAGCTGTAGAAATTGAAAAAACAAAGAAACGACGTTTCTTTTTCATTCTTTTCAGTTTTTCGTGAAATTCTCGACAACCCCTCAAGATAATTACATCATCGACATCTTTGTGCTGTCATCATTAGAAAGTTTATCAAAAAAAATGTTATAATTGATGATTTATACTGCAAGTATCATCGATTGCATCGATTTTTATTAAATTTCTTTTAATGAAGTAATATGAATTAAGAATTATGACAAAAATTCTATGAATTTAAACAAAATAAATTAAGAAATTCATGTTACATAAATATTTAATTATTGTATTGTTATTTAAAATATGTTATTGGTATTAACTAAAATGAAAATAGAAATGATTCAATTACTTTTATTCTAGTAACTAAATATTCAAACAAATGATGAATTTACAGGGTGACCATACTGATGATGTTTTCATTGATGTCTAAGAGAACCTCGTGGAGATCGAAACCCCTGAGGTTACTCCTGATGAGCGACGGCAACAAGTTACCCAATTCCATAATCGAAGCGTCCATCAGATTGAGGACGTTCTTCATACCGTCCACGTATTTCTTCATGAGCTGATCGAGGACGACCTTCCTGTCCATGCCCATGAACATCAACCAGTTGTTATGAGAGATGTCGTTCTCCAGTTTGTAGTGGATCGTCTTTATTCTACGTCTGTAGATAAAACGCATCTCTATCACACGTTCGGTGAGCATGGCCAGGTCGAACCTCCAATTATTAATCGTGTCAGCGTACTTTCCGTGGAAGATCAACTCCTCCCAAATTTCCTTAACTTCTTGCCAATAGTCCATTTTCACGGTGTTCACCATCTTCTGAGGCAGGAGTGACGCATATTGGCACTGAATGAAGCTCTCCTTACGCAGCTGAAGAACCTGCACCTCGTTCTGGATGGTCAGCAGGATCACCCTGAACCTGATGTAAGCGCAGCTCGGCGGTGGATTCGCCTGCTGCATCCTCAGCAACGTCTGCTTGTTCTTCTGGATCTCAACCATCTGTGCAATCTCTTCCTCTTCATCTCTGACCATGCGGCGAAACATGATTTGATCACAATTAGGGGACAGCACAGGACGATACTCGAACAAATACACAAATGCGAATGGACACAATTTCAATCACTTTCATCGTAGTTTAACTTAGCAAAGAAATAAAGAACTAAAATACCAAAAGATAAAGTTTTTTTTTCTGTTCTTTGCAGAAATTTTATTTATTTTTTTTTTCCAATCCTTTACTACATATTATTTTCAGATTTAAATATCTGCAAATGCAAATAAATTGTAAGCAAATCGGAATAAATTGAAAAGTAAAATACTTAATTAATTTTGCAGAAATATCGAAATAATTTAACTTGAAAGTTGATAATTTGAAAATGTAACAAGCAAAAATAAAAACAAAGTGAAAATTCATGAAAATAGACGAAATATATTTAACAAAGACGACGAAATTTTCAAGTTTTCTTATATACAAATGAGAGTTTATTTCAATTTGTCTACTTAAAGTTTTACATTCGAATTTTCTCTATTTTTTTTGGAAAATAATTCATATTTTATAATGATTTCATTCATTAGAAAATTGGTCATAAAATAATTGTTATAGTTGATGAATTTTGTAGCAAAAAAAAAGTTAATTTCGTCAATTATTTTACACAGTTGATTCAAAAAAAAGTGTTATAATTGATGTTTTTTGTAGGAAAAGAGTTAATTTTGTTAATTTGAAAATATTTTTTTTAATATTTTATGTAAAATATTAATTTCGACAATTATTTTACACAGTAGATTTTTCAGTTAATTCATTAGAAATTTCGCCAAAAAAAGTGTTACAATTGATGTTTTTTGTAGGAAAAGAGTTAATTTTGTTAATTTGAAATTTTTTTTTTAATATTTTGTGTAAAATATGTTATATTAGTGAAACAGTTTAGATTTGATAAAGTTTTTAGTTTAATTATAATAATTTTATCACAAAAGAAATTAGTTTTACGTTGAGATTTTCATACTCTTTCTGTTTGAAGTAAAATGATTTCTACAGGTAATAAAGTAAATTTTCAAAAAACTTTTGTATATTTTATTGCAATTTAAACAGATGTTGTTGGAATGTAGAAGGTGAGCATATCGGTGATATTTCTATTGATGTCACGCATAATCTCTTTGACATTGAAATTCTTCTGGTTGGTTATGAAGAGTTTCATCAAAAATTTACCCAATATCGGAACCGAATCCTCCATCAGATCGTTGACGAACTTCGTATCGAACGCGAACTGTTCCATGAGCTGATCGAGAACGACCTTCCTGTCCATGCCCATCAACAACAACCAGCTGTTATATGGAATGTCGTGCTCTATGTTATAGTGGCACAACTTTAGTTTCCGTCTGTACCCATCGATCATCAAATCGATACTTTCCAAGAGCGTGCTCATGTCCAACCTCCAATTATTAATCGTTTCGACGTACTTTCCGCTCGAGATGAGCTTCTCCCAAATCTCCTTGATCTCTTTCCAATAGCCGACGTCTTTTGGAGTTACCATACGGTGAGGTAGAAGAGCTGCACGTTGGAACTGCAACATTCCCTCCTTGCGCAGCTGAAGAATCTGCACCTCGTTCTGGATGGTCAACAGGAGCACCTTGAACGTGTGGTAAGCGCAGTCCTGCACCGAAGTCGCCGAACGAATCGTGAGTATTGTGTCTCTGTTCTTCTGGATCTGAATCATCTGTGCTATCTCTTCATCTTCGTTTCGGACCATGCGGTGAAACATACTTTGATTACGATTCGGGAACGATGCACAGAACGATACTCGAATGCAAATGAACACAATTTCAATCCATCACAACAATCCGAGTTTACTTAGCAATGAAAGAAAGAATTACAATTTTAAAAGATAAAGATTTTTTTTTGGCAGAAATTTAAAAAATCCTTTACTAGAATAAGTATATATATGATTTAAATATACGAAAATTCAAATGCAAGGTGGCGCAAAAGTAATGTCATAATTTGAATTGGCTGCCATTTTTACAGATGGCGCTAAATGTCACTGTGCTTTGACATTTATTATATAGATATATAGTGAATTAAGTGTCAATAAGTCATGGAGCGATACACACATCAAGAATGTGGATTTATTGTTACTGCTTAATTGACAAATTTTCAGTCTGTTGTTTTAACGCAACAAGACGACGATACACATAATTAGGTATTAGCAGACGTTCCATGGTTTACTTATAAATTTTCTCTATCTATCTACATCATAAATGTCAAAGCACAGTGACATTTAGCGCCATCTGTAAGAACGATAGTCAATTCAAATTATGACATTACTTTTGCGCCACCTTGTAGAATAAAATGTTAATTAACAAAAATATCGACATAAATAAATTAAATTTTTCTTAATAAAAAACTAAACTATTTGTTTACAAAGTCAAATATTTTGATGTTAAAGTTTTCTTCTTCAAATTGAGAATATTTTAGGTTTGAATACTTGATTTTTTCCATTAGTTTTTTAAGAGTATTCAAATTATATTAAAGTTAACTAATGGACAAAAGATTGGTTCTCAATCAAACACAACGATTTTGATCGTAGTTTACTTAGCAAAGAAAGAAATAACTACAAGATTTATTAGATTTTCGTGGTTTTTCTTGTTTCAAGTAATATTACTTCTGTAGGTCATGAACTAATTTTTATATTTTTGCATTTTTCAAAAGCTTTGTACTTTTAATACTTAAATTGTTAAATTGTTAAGAAAAGTGATACTTTTTTTTGAACGAATTAATTAAAAATTCCTTAAACTTCTTATCTCCACTCTTTTATAAAACACATTACAATGGTTTACGTTTTCTTGTAATTCTTAAATATATATATAATTTTTTGTGTGTGTTTGTTTCGTTGTTCTGTTCTCCAGTTGTATATGACATTTTGCGGGTTGCAACTTTTAGTTTTAGGGGAGATAAAGGTGTAATCTGTGTCGCCCCGAGTCTTTCTTCCTTCTCCTTCTCCACACAGACACTTGTCTCTAATGCCTTTATTCCATTTAAATACTCGCATTTACATTAAATTATTTCTACCGCCACCCCCGCCGCTAAACATTCGGCTCGACATAACCGACCGACGCCGCTCCACTTCTTCATTACAAGAACAAGAAAATTATAATTACGAAAACGATAAAAATCGCGACAGCAGAAACTTTCCTCTCCGCATCGCTCGCTCGCTCGCTCGCTCTAAATGCAAAGTCGACGACGACGAATCCTTTCAGCACTTACGTGCAATGTCCTTCCTTCTCATAATTCTCACTACTTTCGCTCAAACACAATTCGTTACTTTCTTAAGAACAAAAAAAAAAAACTAACCGAAACACGTTGAAATTCGTAATGTGTAAGCTGGATGCGTAGTGAAAGAGGGGAATTGATGTAGTAATTTGGGTAACAAGCAAAGCGCGAGGCTTGTTATTACTTTGGTATGGATGGATCGAGATGGGTTGAGTCGAAATGCGAGGAACGTTCGTATAATTTCCATTGGAATGGAACGATGCTCGCCCCCATCGTCGACTGTATATTTCTCAATGTGTCGAGCGCGCGATTAAGGGGTGTGTATTCAAATTAGTGTAAAATTGCGCTCTCCTCGTAAACGGAGGTCATGGTTGGGCGATTACTGGTATTTTTCCTCCGGTCTGCAGCAGAAGCGGCAGCAGCAGCCCGACCAATCTTTTCTGACTTTCCTCGGGCCAAATGTAACATTTAAATGCATTGGCCGTTTGAAAAGGAAGAGAGAGAGAGAGCAGATGATGCCCGGAATTAGCAGGCATTCTCTGCCAAAAAACAGACCGTGGCTGCTCGACGAAGAGGAATTTGAATGACAATCGGAAATAACTTCATAATTTCCATTTTTTCCTTCATTATCGACGCAAAGCTTTCAACATTTCTTCATCAAAAGTTTATATATTTATTCAATATTACCAACATTAGTTGGTTAATAAAGAACATTATAAATTTTTGCAAGAATTATTGAAATAAAAATGAAAAATTTACAACTAAAATTAACAAATTCAATATTTTCAGTAATTTTCAAATACTTACTCAATTGATTAATGAAAACTTGATTATCGTACTTATTTAGTTCCTAATGACTGTTAGTAAACAGAATTAATGAAAAATTTCAAAAGGTTATTAATTTTTGCAAGAATTGTTGAAATAAAAATGAAAGATTTACAACTAAAATTGACAAATTCAATATTTTCAGTCATTTTCAAATAACTACTCAACTGATTGATGGAAACTCGGTTATCGTACTTAATTAGTTCCTAAAGACTGCTAGTAAACAGAATTAATGAAAAAATTCAAAACATTGTAAATTTTTGCAAGAATTATTGAAATAAAAATGAAAGATTCACAAATAAAATTGATAAATTCAATATTTTCAGTAATTTCCAAATAACTTCTCAACTGATTTATAGAAATTCGTTTATCGTATTTAATTAGTTCCTAAATACTGTTGGTAAATAGAATTAATGAGAAAAATCAAAAATTTGCAAGAATTATTGAAATAAAAATGAAAAATTTATAACTAAAATTGACAAATTCAATATTTTTAGTCATTTCCAAATAACTACTCAACTAATTGATGGAAACTCGATTATCGTATTTAATTAGTTCCTAAATACTGTTGGTAAACAGAAATAATGAAAAATTTCAAAAGGTTAATATTTTTTGCAAGAATTGTTGAAAGAAAAATTAAAGATTTACAACTTAAATTGATAAATTCAATATTTTCAGTCATTTTCAAATAACTACTCAACTGATTGATGGAAACTCGCTTATCGTACTTAATTAGTTCCTAAAGACTGTTGATAAAGAGAATTAATGAAAAATTTCAAAACATTATTAATTTTTGCAAGAATTGTTGAAATAAAAATGAAAAATTTACAACTAAAATTGACAAATTCAATATTTTCAGTCATTTTCAAATAACTACTCAATTGATTGATGGAAACTCGATTATCGTATTTAATTAGTTCCTAAATACTGTTGGTAAACAGAATTAATGAAAAATTTCAAAATAACTACTCAACTTATTGATGAAAACTCGGTTATCGTACTTAATTAGTTCCTAAAGACTGTTGGTAAACAGAATTAATGAAAAAATTCAAAACATTGTAAATTTTTGCAAGAATTATTTAAATAAAAATGAAAGATTTACAACTAAAATTGATAAATTCAATATTTTCAGTAATTTCCAAATAACTTCTCAACTGATTTATAGAAATTCGTTTATCGTATTTAATTAGTTCCTAAATACTGTTGGTAAATAGAATTAATGAGAAAAATCAAAAATTTGCAAGAATTATTGAAACAAAAATGAAAAATTTACAACTAAAATTGACAAATACTTTCAGTCAATTTCAAATTACTACTCAACTGATTGATGGAAACTTGATTATCGTACTTATTTAGTTCCTAAAGACTGTTAGTAAACAGAATTAATGAAAATTTTCAAAAGGTTATTAATTTTTACAAGAATTATTGAAAGAAAAATGAAAGATTTACAACAAAAATTAACAAAGTCAATATTTTTAGTCATTTTCAAATAACTACTCAACTGAGTGATGGAAACTCGGTTAGCGTACTTAATTAGTTTCTAAAGACTGTTGATAAACATAGTAAATGAAAAATTTCAAAACATTATTAATTTTTGCAAGAATTGTTAAAATAAAAGTTAAAGATTTACAACTAAAATTAACAAATTCAATATTTTCACTCTACTCTACTATTTGATATAAACTCGCTTTGTGAAAACTTTACAAATCTTACATTGTTAATGTGAAAATCTACATTTATTTTTGTTATTAAAATGTTTAATTGTTGATTTTAATATAAAGAAAAGACGAAAATATTGTGAGAAATTTGCGTTTCTTCATTTCTAATTTGGATTACATATTTTTGAATGGGATCATCGTGATCCGAGATATGCACCTAATGCCGAAGCCGTTTTCCCTCGGAGGACTTAATTCTATGCAAATGGGGGAATCGCGCATTTCGCAGCACCGAAACTTTTGCCAACGAAGAGGAAGGAAGGACGGAATGAGGAGAAGAACCGTTTGATTCCGGATGCAAGACAGTCAACCCATTTAATTGTTTTTATCCGCCACTCGGGATGCATTATCCTCGATCCTCATTCATCCCTCAACGAATCTTAACGAACAAAAGGAACGATTTTCCACATACATCCGTGAATGTATACGTCTTAATGTTAGATAATACCAAGAAAGATATCTGAAGTTATTACAAAGGAAACATGTATATTCATTGAATGAAATGTAATGAAAATTATAATATTGAAAACTTCTTGCATCATCAAAAATCTATATATTATTTCCTTATAATTTAGTATAAAATTTTAGCAAAGTTTTGTAAAAACATAATGAACATTTTGTTACGTATTTTCAATATAAATATAAGGTAAACAGTTTACATTTAAGGCAAACGAAATTAAACAACGCAGAGAGTCTCGTTATTTAAATTTATTTAAATTCTTATGTACACATTTATACAAAAAAACATCATGTTTCTTCTCGTTCTCGTTCGTCGATCGAAATTTTCGCAGAATGAAACCGAAATTTTTATAAAAAAAATCAAACACAATTCAATCACCAAATTACAAGTAAAAATTAACAAACATGAATCAACTACACGAATTATATCACCTATTTGTTATTCAATTAAATTCTACAACTGTATAAATAATTTCAACTCCACTTTATTTCATATTAATAACATTAATGTATTCGCTATGTATATTTGATTGAAATTGAATTAAATCAAATCAGATAAATTATATTATTTACTATTAAAAAAAATCCAACTAAAATTAAATTAAATATTAAAACTATCACAACGTGTAATTTTGCTTATTTTTATTGATGGAGAAACGACTTGTAACATGTAAATTGCATTTACATTAGCTTTGTTTCATGCAATTAAGTTGTATCACATTGTAAATTTTGATTGCTTTTCATGTTAGGAAAAAAAAAAAGGAGACTTTGTGTTGATTGTGCAAAAGGTTGTAGATGATTTCAGGTGACGATCGCGTTCTGCTGTGAGATTTTGTTGAAATTGTAGTCGGCTCTTTCGGCGTTCAGAAAGTCGTTTATAGGCTGCGTGCTTATTGTTGTTGTGTTGTTGTTATTGTTGTTCTGGTTTTTTTCGCTGCATTCCTCGAGGATCTTCATGAGGTTGGAGTGTTCGACGACGCCGTTTTCGATTAAAGGAAGCTGATCTGCTGGTATTCTGGGTTTCCTTGAGTCCCTTTCATCAGGTGAAGGAGGTGGCGTCACGCTGAGAGATCTCTCGATGGATCCTTCCAGGTGACCATTAGTTCTTTGCTTGGCGCTCTCGTTGCCTTCCCTGTTGATCCTCTTCAGCAGAGACTCGGATCTTCTGGTTGGGGCGATCGGGGTGGTTTCGTCGTCCGTCGCGACGATCATGCTCTCCAAATCGGCGAGATTGTCGACGTCGTTTCGACGAGGTCGCGGTAAGCTCGAGTCTTTCGGTTTGTAATGCTCGATCATGTTCAGGCCCCAATCGTCGAGACCGTTCAGAGAATCGTCGCTCTCGATTTCGGCCAACGGAGCTTTCGCCGTGCTCAACTTATGAAGGAGCATCTGCGGAAGCAGAGACCCGAAACTCCTGGCTCTGGTCAAGTAGTTGTCCAACTTATCCGCTGAGGATTTCGTCGAGGACTTCTTCGAGTCGTCGGGCAGAGATTGCGCCGAGCTGTGTCTATCCGAATCCACGTTGGTTTCACCGGCGATGCTCAGCTTGAACTCGTTGTAGTTGGGTAAGGAGGCAACGGAAGGCGTTTTTCTCTTCCTCGCCTGCTCCTTAAGACCTGCGACATCCTTGTTCACGTCCTCGTGTTTATGGTTCTTCTTGTGATTGGGATCGCCGCACGGACACGTGTAGTTGATAATCTTCTTGACGCAGAGCGGCTCTTCCACCGGCTTCTTGTTCTGGAATGCCTGAAGACTGCTCTTCGCCACCGACTCCAACTTCTCGCGGATTCCCTTCTTGTGTTTCCTCGGCGGTGGAATCGGAGTGGAATTCTCGTTGAAGATGCTCTCTTTCTTCTTCTCCGGCACCTCCAGCTCGACTTCCGTCCATGTGGTCGATCTGGAGAGGGGACGTGGTGGCCTTCCAGGATTCTCGTTCTTTTCGTTCATCGCGTTCACATCGTAACTACAAAAAGAAAAAGAAAAAAACAAAAATTTAGAACATACAGTATAATTATTTAAGACACAAAAAAAAACATGGAATTTATCGCTCATAACTACGATGCAGAGTTTAACTGCGTGGCAAATTTCCAGATAATAAGTTCGCCACTTCGATTTATTATGTAACATTAAGGAATTTATGAAAATTGGGCACTCCACCATCAATAAAGCAACATTATACAACGCATTTACATCGAATCACTTCGGATATTCGCATCGTGTCTCCAAAACTTTGTAATATACAAAAATATCTTAAAAATTACATAATTAAAATTACTTTTTATGTACAAAGAAATATGAAATTTTTTTAATTTTCCAATTAACTCAATAATTTCATTCATCTACTTACAGATTTCCATTTTTACACTAAAATTGATTTTTTTTTTTAACAATTAATTAATTAATTTCATAATCAAAGTTTTTTGTTAATATTTTCGTTTCAATTTTCTTAAAAAAAAATGGAATTAAAGTTTTAAAATTGCTTAAATAAAGAAAATAAATCTTCTACTAATATTGTTAAATTTATTAATATATATGAAAAAGTCTTTTGTATTTACAGAAAAGTTTCTTTGAGAAAATCAACAAAAAGTGAAATACTTATAAAAACTTGTAGATATAACAAAATAACTTAGAAGATCACGTTTAGAGTGAGATAACATTCACATTTTTTTTTTACTTTTGAGTAAATACAAAGTTCAAATTCCAATTTTGTTTGTTTTCGAATTTCTCAATTGGGGAATTTTTTCTCATTTCACAACATTACCAACGTTTCAAAAGTTATAGCAGTTTTAAGTTTGTTGCAGTTCAATTGGGCCACCCTCTACAATAATGATAAAATAATCCATACGAAAAGTTTACAAAATTAATATTACCAACTTTACCAAATATACAGTAAATGTTTTATAGCTCTACATTTTTAATTCTTACAAAAAAAAAACAACAACTTTGTACACAGTATAAAAATAAACGCTTTCATCACATATTATTATTTTTTTTATATATTCTACAAGTTCAAAGACACTTTTATGAATGCTAAACTTATTCATCGTCTTTTTTTCCCCTCATTAACCGCGAATGCATAAATTCCCCACTTGGCGTTAAGTTTTCAATTTACATTTTTTCTTTTTTCTTCATTTCTCTCATATTATTATTATAATATTCTTTTGTAAATTATCCTCCCATTCCAAACGAAAGCAATCACAATCACATAAATGTCATTGTTCTAACAGAGAGCGCACTTTTCCGGTGTACACGCTGTACCCAAGTGAAAGTTCGTCGTGCCGTGCAACAAATAATACAAAAACCAAAAAAAAATAGAAGCGGTTTCGCCGCGTGCATTTGCAATAACAATCCTAACATTTAACGAATTTCATTGTCGTTTTATGAAAGAAACAACAACAACAATAATAATTTTACAGAATTGAACACGATGAAAAGTGCGCACGACTTTGAAACGATTTACGATTCGCCAATTAAGGTGAGCTGCTCGAACGGTCGAGCTCTGAAAAGCGTCCTAATTGTTCCTAGTTTTACATACCTTTGGACCTGTTTCTCTTCCAAATTGTCCGCCGACTTCCATTTCGGCTTCAACTGCAAACAAGAACAATAACAACTTAGATTAATCACCCAAAGACATAACTTAAAGTCAGATTCATTATGTATAATAATAATCTTAGTTAACATTTGCACAAACGATAAGAATTGAATGCAAAAGTATTGCTATACTTATTACACTGAACTATTGTGGAGATAAGCTGAGATAAGCATGTTAATATATGAAATAACAGTGAGAGAATTTATGATTTAATTGCGAGCGGGATCATCGGAACTTGGTGGCAGTTAAATTTCGGGCCCGAACCACCGCATTATCTCGTCTCTTCGCAATTACGTTCAGTCGGTTGCTTCTTGCTCCTCCATCAATTTATGGCAATAGGTCAATAGCTTCTGCAACCACTAAATAGCACTTACTCCATTTATGAGCATCCCATGAAGCAGCTTACATACGTGCACGTTGCTTTGGGATTTATTTATTATCGTTACAATGTCGAGTGTTACATTATTACCATTACACCGTTTTGTAGCGCACAGCTCAACCGTTCCATTCACAATTTAAATTAATCTCATTCACTTTTCCACCTAAAACAAACAGATCTGTGTATATCTGTCTGTGTGTTGTGTGTAAAGCGACAACAATACAGACACCAAAAAAATATCGACTTTGCTGAAGGCCTGTTCTTTTAATTAGCGTTCGCATCCGAGTCTATTTGCGTTCGACGTAATTGAAATGTTCACCGACACTTTTGCTGCCGTAATCGTCCAATTTACATTATATAAATTAATCACAGGATTTCGATTTCAACGATATTTTACATTACCGTTCGCATTTGCAATCATTTGCATTCAGTAAATGTTAGAAGTAATACATTTTGTAATAAGCTTCAAGAGATTAGCAACAGATGGCGTGTTAATAAAACAATCGTTTAAAGTAAATTATTTAGAAAATTTGTGCTGAGACTTGATAAATTGACGCTGAAGTTGACAAATTATGATAAATTCTTTTTATTGTTAAATTTTGACCATTATATTTCCTGCAACAAACAATGATTATTCATCACAATTGTAATTTTACAAAGAGACAAAATGCGTCATTTGACAAACTAAATATCTGCAGCTGAAGTGAACCGAAAAACAGTTGTCAAATACAGATTTGTTTCATTTTTTTCAATTACGTAATGAAACGTTTTCAACGATTCGAATTTTCTTAACGCTCATCACGTTTCAGCCTGCTTCGATATTGACGTGTTTTCGCATGTTTTCCGCAGCAGCAGCATTGAAAATCCACGTGTCCTGCGGACGTCACGTGGCCTCGACGGATGGATAATGAGTAATCATCATCACATAACAACGGAATCACGTTTTCAGCCTCCTTACAAACAACCAAAAAAAGAAAACGTGCAAATCCCAACGTGTGCGCGACGAAACCAATGATACAACGATTTTCATCCGACCAAAAAAAGAAGCCTTTGAATTAACTTTCATCCGACTTTCACTTCATTTGTTTCATTATTATTATAATAATAATTATTATATTTTTTTTCTCTTCTCTTTTGCGAAATTAATATCAACGTCACCTTCATCTCTCTTTCTTTTTCCCAATTTTCTCGTTCACCCTAAATTGGTTTTCATTATGCTTTTGAGTTCGTTCTTTTCTCACCGTCCCTCTGTACACGTTTACTTTATACACATTTTTTTTTTTTCCTTATTCGTTCATTCTTTTTGAGCGAAAATAATGAGCGAGTTTGGAAGGTAATTAGGGCTTTCGTAGAAAACTTTGCGTAACTAATTTCCTTCATAATAATATACACGTGGATCCTTAAAAGCGCAGTAAAGAAGTGGTGGAAAGGTAGGAAACGTAGGAAACGTCGTAAAGCAAAACCGCAAGTTTGTTTTTTAAACGCCTATAAACAAATATGTTACGAATGTAACGCAACCGAAATTGCTTATACACGAGCGAACACAATGTATACTTTTGTCGTTATTTTTAGGCGATTTTGAGAAGAGAAGTGGACCTTGAAAAATGCGACCCGAACGAAGATCGTCCACTAATATGGTTAGGATACGTTTAATTTGCGTTTCGCGTGGACACGTGCACACTAAATATTTAGCGCACATTCACTTGACAATAGTGAGCAGAAAAAGTTTTCTTCGCAGAAAAAAAAAACACAAGTTTAACAACAAATTATTAAACGTTCGAACGAAATCCAACACCCTTGTAATAATCAAATTATTCCTTATACATTTAGCTTTCAATTGCATATCAATTATTATAAATAACTTTTGTGATAATTAACAAAAATTACACTGCTTAAAATTTTATTTTTTTCAATTTTAACAGTGAATTACTAAAAATTGAGAAGTACTAGAACTCTCACTTTATGGTCATTATATTCCATATGTTTTAAGCTTTTATTTACATATTCAATCTAATAAATAACGTTCGTGGTATTCAAGATATTAACAAAAATGACACTGCTTAAAATTTTATTATTTTTTTTCAATTTTAACAGTAAATTACTAAAAATTGAGAAGTACTAGAACTCTCACTTTATAATCATTATATTCCCAATATATTTAGCTTTTATTTACATATACAATCTTATAAATAACGTTCGTGGTAATCGAGATATTAACAAAAATGACACTGCTTAAAATTTTATTTTATTTTTCAATTTTAACATTGAATTACTAAAAATTGAGAAGTACTAAAACTCTCACTTTATGATCACTATATTCCCAATATATTTAGCTTTTATTTACATATTCAATTTTACAAATAACGTTGGTGATAATCGAGATATTAACAAAAATGAATGTACTTAAAATTTTATTATTTTTTTCAATTTTAACAGTGAATTACTAAAAATTGAGAAGTACTAGAACTTTCACTTTATTATCATTATATTCCCAATATATTTAGCTTTCATTTAAATCTTATAAATAACTTTTGTGATAATCGAGATATTAATAAAAATGACACTGCTTAATTTTTTTTTTTCAATTTTAACAGTAAATAACTAAAAATTGAGAAGTAGTAAAACTCTCACTTTACGATCATTATATTCCCAATATATTTAGCTTTTATTTACATATTCAATCTTATAAATAACCTTCGTGGTAATCGAGATATCAACGAAAATGTAAATACAATATTTATTTCAAATTGCTTAAAATTTGTCAGCAAATTAACACCACTTTTTAAACCCTTTTTTATTTCTTATAAATTACAATTCAGGGGGTTTTCTGTGGCTCCGACGATGGGTGCATTCTGTATTTGTATGTAAATGGGAACAACATGCATTGGCCCCGACACCAGTAATTTTTAACAGCAACAACAAGAACAATGCGCATGAAGAACTAAGCTAAACTAAAAACGTATTAAAACTATAATCGGTGTGCGGCAACAGTCAGAAACAAATGTCGGCACGTTACGTAAAGTGCCCTTTTCCACCGCCACCTCTGACTCCACCAACGTTCGTATTACCGCCTCCCATTATGCAGATTTGATGAACTTCGAGCCGACTCCATTCGCAATTTTATAATTGTTATACTGTTTCGTATAAAGTTTCCACCGTTTCATTCCAGTTAACAGCTGAAATTACGTTGTTTAAAACACTACTTTTTTCTTATTTTTTTTGGTGTATGAATGCTAATATCTTTTCCTCTCATCTATTGCAACGTAAAAATGTGTTGAAAATTTGATAAAAAAAAATGAGAATTTTTATTATAAACTTTAAATATATCAAATTAACGTTCTTCGATCAGTTTGTCTTCACTAAATGATTAGTAAAATGAATATTTGCTATATTTTAAGTATATTTGCTTATGTTTTTTTGCAATAAAAAAATTTAATTTTTTCAAAATTATTCCAAAAATTATTCTATACAATTGAGGAAGAAGTAATTAACTATTTTCATTCTATTTTTACAATTTACTAAATAGAATAAACTAAACTTAAGTTAAAACAACAATAGAATTTACATATTTACGTTTTCATCATCGTTAATCGTCAAAAAAACATGTTTTTTTCATGTTAATTTTGCCAATGGAAAATTTCAAGTTATTCTTTATATTTCAATAAACTTGTTTTGTTTTGCCGCGCATTTGTTGTCAATTATTAATGTTATTGTAAATTAACTTAATAATTCACTAAAAGAAGGGAAAAAAAATACTTTATTTGAAAAAGTAGTTTTATTATATAATTTTTAAGTAACATAAAAAGAAATTAATTGTGTAATTGAAACTCGATTGTTACAAGTTCAAGCAATTCCAAAGCACACTTTCTTACTTATTACAAATATGGTGTTCATTTATTTATGCTTCATTCAATCTTAATTATTACAATGATCGATTTCTTTTCTTTATCTACTTTATTTACAGTCAAAAACGTATAAAAAGTTGGGCGGATATATCCGCCGATCTCCCGAAAAATTCTTAAATATAGATTATAATGAAACAAGTTTCAATACATAAAAATAACGTTTGTTTTATGACTACTAATGTCCGATTTTGATAACTCAAGAAGTGCATCTACAGAACTGGTGGTAAAGCTAATTAAAAACGTTGCAGCTTCGTCTGAAAAATATTAAGATTTGTATCTTAAGACTAATTAATATCAAATATTAATATTTTAAGACAGTAAAACTTCACATAGTCTTAAATTGAGATAAGTTTCTTCAATCAGTTTGTCTTAACTAAATGATTAGTAAAATGAATATTTGCTATATTTTAAGTATATTTGCTTATGTTTTTTTGTAAAAAAAAAAATTTAATTTTTGAAGAAATTCTCAATTGATTTTTTTAAAAATTTCCAAAAAATTTTCTATACATTTGAGGAAGAAGTAATTAACTATTTTCATTCTATTTTTACAAGTTACTAAATAGAATAAACTAAACTTAGGTTGAAGCAACAATAGAATTTTCATATTTAAGTTTTCATCTTCGTTAATCATATTTCAATAATTTTTATCAATTATTAATGTTATTGAAAATTAACTTAATAATTCACTAAAAGAAGAAAAAAATTGACTAGTTTACTTGAAAGTACTTTCATTATATAAAAATAAAGTAATTGAGACTCGATTGTTTCAAGTTCAAGCAATTCCAACGCACACTTTCTTACTTGTTACAAATATAGTGTTCATTTGTTATGCGCGTGCTTTGCTTCATTAAATCTTAATTATTCTCTGTTTGTTTATCCACTTTATTTACACTCAAAAGCTAATATTATTGAAACAAGTTTGAATACATAAAAAAGAAAATGAAGAAAGTAAATGGTAACGTTTCTTTCATGATTAATTCTACAATAATTCAAGTAGCGCCTTTATATGTTCGTTTATTTCTAGTTTTTAAAGTATTAAGTAACTATTTTCATTCTATTTACTATATAGAATAAATTAAACTTTAATTTTTTCCATTAATAATTAGATTCACGTACATTTTCGGAAGCATTAAGTAACTTTTTTCATTATTTTTCTTTTTTCGTAAATTCATAATGAAGAGTGAAATGATTAGTTGAGGTGAGGAGAATACTGAAAAAAAAAAAGCAACCCTTGGATATATGCTTTTTGCCTCGTTTGTTTTCGCACCTCCCTGCGTTCTCAACTGTTAAGGGATGGAGGGTTTCTAAATACATTATTTTTTTTTATTAATAGGCGACGATGAGGGCGAGAATTACTTTTCGTGTTTTACTCTCAGCTCGGTAATGTTTTGCCATTTTTCGCGAGGCCCGATGGCGCAATGCACTCTTCCGTTTCCGGCGCGATGTTTCCGAGGAAAGGTGTACGCTTTATGATAAATATTCATACATTTTTTTTCCCACCCCCCCTTTTCCAACACTCATCTCTCTTGTACACACGTAAATACAAATGCACACAACACCCTTCTTCTTTTACTCAACTCCACTTCGTGGATGCTGCGAGAAGAGGCGAATTATCTAAATTGCGACACGGCAAACTCCTCACCAAATTGCTCGCATTCATCACGAAATAATGGAAAACATTCCTCCGGCTTTCCACCAATTTGTATTGTTTTTAAACATGGATTGCCTGAACAGAAAACAATGCCCATCCTCATCTCCACAAGAACAACAACAACAACAAAAACACATTTTTACTTATAACGCTTATTTTTAAGAATTTCTACAGAAAAAAAGTGAAATCATATAAACAATAACAATTGGAAGAGATTAGGAAGTTATCATGTATAAATTATTCTTGAAATTTGTAAAAATTCTAACTTTTCTCTAAGAGTTTCTTTTTTTGTGACCATTATTTAATCACAATGAACGTAATCAAACTAATTTAAAATTTTCATAAAACTATAGCATTTAATGAATAGAAAACAACAGTTATAAAAACATATACGTGACTCGTAATTATTCTAAACTCGTGAAACTCTGAATGTTTCACCGATAAACTGATATTGTTATGATATGAATATGCATTCGTTTCTTTGTTCTTTCGCTCCAAAAAACGCAACGGAGTAATTAAAGTTAATAGCATTTGAAACGCGTAAATATATGGACGATTTGCATTATGGTAAAAAGCTCTTGGTTTCTCTTGGAGATCGGCTGTTGTTACCGTTAGTCTGCGACGGCAACAGAACAGGATGCACCTCTGCACATTTGTAAATGAAACGGGAATTGAAAGAAGAAAAAAGTAAGATGGAACAGGAAATCTGCTTTAGTTTAAAATATATTAGTTCGCGAAGAGAAAGTTCCGTTTGTTCCGTTTGTTTGTTCGAAACGAAGCTAATTTTTGCTATTTTTTAAAATATCTGTATAATTTTATTAAATTGAAATGTGGATTTGGAAATATGGACTGAAATTATAGAAACAACAATACATTTTGTAATTTGTTTGTTTTTTCTTATTTTATACTATAAATTTCATTGAGATTCAACAAAATAATTACGTTATTGAAACAATAAAAGAAAAAATCATTTAGAAAAAAAAGTACTTTAAAAATTTGATTTACTATACAGTGGAACCTCGTTTAACGAGTTTAATCCGGATTTTTACTCGTATAGTGCAACACGTTTTCCCATATAAACTAATGTAAATTACGATAATTACGATGATTTTGCTTTTCATATCTATGGTTATTTGTATTCTATGGTATCTTTGTTTGTGATCACAAACAAGACTAAGATGCAACTAGAATGACCACTAACACTAGGAACTGTTTCAACTGTTCAAATTAAACTACATTTTTCGAGTGGAAATAAACTGAATTATAAAAATTTAACAAGAAAAAAACAAGTAAATTCGATCATTTCTATAAGTAAGATTCAATGAAGCGAAACAAATGAACGAATGAAGAAAGTGTGCTTTGGAATTGCTTGAACTTGAAACAATCAATACTCAAGTACTTTCTCTTTTTTTTTTCAATTTAAAATTATACAATAAAAATTACTTTCAAATAAATTAGTAATTTTTTTTACAAAAGTTTTATAATAAAATTTTTTATTGTAAACTCACAAATTAATTGAAATACAATCAATAATTTAAAATGTTCCATTCGGAAGAAGTAACATTTTAGAATTCTATTGTTGCTTCAGATGTTGAACGGAATTGGAAGATTTCCAAAGAAATTTTCATTCTAAACATTGTTTATATTGTCTCCAAAAATACTTCAGTTTCTGAGTGGAGAAAAACTATCAGTTTTCTAATAACTTCGAACATATTTCAACACGTTTTGATTGAAATCTATTTACACTTTCATTACTTTAACTAAAAATGCAATAATATTTCAATTTCAATAATCAATATTTAATTTCATTTTCAAACTAAAAATTACATTTATGACAAGTTCAAGTTCAGTTCGGTTTTAAATTAAATTCTACATTAAACATCGTGACTCTTTTATTATATGTAATAACATCTGTAATCATTTAATAGTGAATAAATTTCAATAAGTTTTGCTTCTAAAGTCCAAAGATCGAAAAAACAACGTCTATTTATATTATCAAAACTGAATTAATTTCATAAATTTAAAAATTCAATTACAAGTTCAAAGTTCTTATAAACATTTAAATTGAATTTGTTGTTCAAATTTTCAATGTTTCTGATGTTGAATTTTGCCAATTTATTATTATATGAACTAAATAATATTGTACTTCTCCATTTATTGTACATTCTAACAAAATTTCTTTACATTAATAAGTTTGATAATTGACTTTAATTAATAAGCACATAAAAGACAAATAGTGTCCCAAAATTAACGCAAGATTTGAATTTACCACCCCAAAAAAAAAACAACAATTTGACACTTTACAAAGGGCGGCAAATTCAAATCTTGCGTTAATTCTGGGACACCCTTTATTACTAATTAGAAAGTAATAAAGTTCAGCGAAAGTGATTTACTTTCGGTTTTGTATTTTCAATTGCAATGCAAATTTAATTGGATTGCGTTTCTATAAATCGATGCGTCCCACATTCTTTCATTTCTTTCCAATACATTTTTTTTCTGTTTTCTACATTAAGTAACATCACATGTTTTTTTTTAATTTTAATTTTCGTATTTGGAATTGGATTTAACGATGACGAAATTGTCGCAAGGTTGGCCATGAGATTTTCTCGTTTTGCATTAACCTCAATATCTGCAGTTGGATTATTTTTTTTTTCGTTGTTGTTATTAAGGACGAAATATGCAGCAACTAAATTTTGCAGATGAAACATTTCTTTGAATCTTTCGGAGATATTTTCGTGTTTTAAATGGAACGAAATGAATGATGATTTCTATTTTTTTTTTCGTTCATCATTTACGATGCGATTCGAGTTTGTTTTGTACGCGCGCTCGATTCGCGGCCTCTCTCGTACTTGGAACGTTCAATTGTGAATTGCAAATATATATATATATAAAAGACACAAGGCTGTGTGCCCCGACGTAACCGATATAAATAGAATCGCATTTCTTTTGCGCGCACGTAAACACATGCAGAAAACGCTGGTTTTTTCTTGTTGTTGTTGCTGATGAACTGATAATTTGCTAATGACCACGACATACATGGAAGCAGTCTTGTATCCAATTGGACTGTACGTTTGTACGCTAAGAAAATATTATTCGTTTGTTTTTTAAGCTAAATAGAAGCCAACTTGTATTTTATACAATTGTCGATTTACCACCTTAAATTTAATGAATAAACTGTATTTTCTGATGTGTTTATGTTGTCAATTATTTTGTTAATATTATTTATCGAAAAAATTGATTATTTATTACATAATTTGTCTTAAAAATAAAGTTACCACGTAGTTATTTTCATTAATTTCTTCGAATGTGAAGTGTAATCTATGATAAACCATTTGCGGTCGACTGGCGGATATATTCGCCCAACTGTCCATACAACGTATCTATGTTCACAATCATCGAATCTTAGTTTTTAACGAGATTCCACTAATCTTTGTCATTATTACAAATTAGTCATAAATGAAACGTTAATATTTAGTTAAATTTACTTCTATAAATAATTAGAAAGACAGTTTGTCATAAAAGCCAAATCTTTGGACCAAACACAAAAAAAAATGTCTATTTTATACATAAATAATGTCCGTATGCAAATCGAACATACAAATAAAAGTAAAACACGGCGATGAGACGAATTTGGGTGATACGGGTTTTCGATGCGAAACCCATTTTGTCTGGTAAATAATGGCCGTTGGACGTTGCTTTTTTTTTACATTCCACCGGTTTTATCCTCTTTTTTTTATATATATATTTTTTTTTTTTGGGTCATTCCATTGACACGGAGGGACATCCAGGGATTCTCTTGTGTCTGACATAAATCCGATTGGAAAAGGTTAATTTCATGCGTGGACCCACGTAAACTCCGTCCACCGTTCGCATATATTTTTTTTATTTTTTTTCCTTTTTTTTTTTTTTTTAACGCCAACTAATAACGATTTTAGAAAAGGTCACACACGCACACACAAACTCAACAGAACAGATCCAATTTGCTGAGAATGGAACGCAAGGAAACGTTAAAAAAAATTACGATTAAAATCATGGAGAAATGCACAATGTAAAAGCTATATGCTAATATTAATAATTGTATGTATTATGAGAGCCATTAATATCAACGCTGCATTAATAATGAAGTCGTATATATATAAAAAAAAAAAATCCGTTTGGAATGAACCGTACATAATAATTATAAGAATTTTCACATTTTCATCGAAGGAAAAGTTTGGTGAAATTGATAAATCTGACACGTTGGAAAGCTCAAAGATTTAGCTTTAATTTGCGTGCTTATTAATAATTGTGTCGTGTATAGTTATTGAGAAAACTGATAATTTGTGAAGACACTCGATTTTCCGAGGCTTAAAAAACGTTTTTCAACTTTGACAGTAAATTACAGGAAATCGCAAAGTTACAAATAATTCTACATGATACGTTGGAAAGCTCAAACATTTAGCTTTAATTTGCATCCTTATTATTAATTGGATCATGTATAGTTATTGAGAAAACTCATAATTTGTGAAGACACTCGATTTTCCGAAGCTTAGAAAAACTTTTTTCAACTTTGACTGTAAATTACAGGAACTTGGCAATAGTTACAAATAATTCTACATGACACGTTGGAAAGCTCAAACATTTAGCTTTAATTTGCGTGCTTATTAATAATTGTGTCGTATATAGTTATTGAGAAAACTCAAAATTTGTGAAGACACTCGATTTTTAGAGGCTTAGAATTTTGACCAGAAATTCCAGGAAATCGGTAATAGTTACACATATATCTAAATAGCATGTTAGAAAACTGAAACATTTAGCTTTAATTTGCTTGCTTATTAATAATTGTGGCATGTATAGTTATTGAGAAAATTGATAATTTGTGAAGACACTCGATTTTTCAAAAAAAAAAGATTTTTCTAAAAACGACATTTTTAGAACTGATACAACTAAGTCTTATAAAATTTTTAACTTGAATTAATAAACAATGAAATTTTAAGAGATGTTGAATTAAAATTTAATTTTAACGTTATAATCTATAAAATTCTTGCAATTGCAAATCATAATTGAAAAATAACTATATTTTTACACGTAATCACGATATTCACCGTAAATTCGAACAAAATAATTTCCAAGAAAGAATTGCGGTGAGAGTATCATCAGCATCATCATGATCATCGTGCTATTATTAAGCATTCGCGCCTGCTTTAATATTATCCAACTGTAAATAATCATCGGGCGAATGTGGGCCACGAGTTGCGTGCGTAGCAGCAAATGATTCATAAATACATTCATTAAAAACCGTATGAATAACATAATAATAATATCCCCGTTCGCGCGATTTTCCTCTCCGAATCGCCGGCAATTCACAAGCATTTCTCGAGAAGAAATAGAGAGAGAAAAAGCAACTTCCCTTCTTCGACGAAAAGAAAATAAATAAACGAGAACGAAACCACAACAAACACTTTCCTTCCAGTCTAAATAACGCGTAAATATCGAGCAAATCGTAAATATACAAAAAAATGCCGTGCTTTATTTATTTACTTTCTGCTTAACTACGAACGGCTAGACAGGTATTATTAATGCTCGGGCTATTTATGTAACGATCGTATAAACACTAGCATGCTTTGATCTAGTATTTCGATCAGTGCGGATTCCCTATAGTACGGTTTAAAACCGCACTATGCTTGTACTATTTTCGTATATATATATTTTTTACAACAGCTTTCTAAAAACTTAAACAACGTTCTATAAAGTTATTTCTTGGATTGATGTACCTTATCTTTGTCTCTTGCTAAAGTCTCTTGTTTATTGATTTATAAAATTGCATTATTTTCACTTCATTTGTGAACTTAAACTTTAATAAGTGAAACTTCCAAACGAATCTATCATAATTAGGAATAAATGAATTAATAATAGAAATCAAAATCGCCAAATAGCCAAAACAAATTTATATTCTAATTTATTTTTGATGAAACTTCTATAAAGAGTGAAACTATAGTTCAATCAAATTAATTATAATTACAGGTGTTTCCTAATGCAGCAGCAGTAAATTGATGGAGCCGCGAACCTTGAAACACATTTTCATTATACTTTTTTTAATCATTTCGTGATTTATTTGCGAAATGCAGAAACTCAGTTCTGACACTCTCAATTTCGCAATTCACCATTCAATAACGATGTATATGCATATTCATTTTTACAATTAATCATTTCAGTTCAATTCTCTCAGCAATTATTTCTATAATTTCCAAAAAAAAAAACGTTTATTGTTTCTTTTATAGCTTAGAAATGTTTAATTATTAAAAGCAAATCTGTAGTGAAAATTACCCTAACAAATTACTTGACCGAATTAAACTTAAACTAAATCTATGTATTTTAATAATGTACAGCAATAGTGCGGTTCCATCAATATCCTTGTATAAAACCGGACTAATCGAGGACATTAAAACCCTAACATAGATCACAAAAAGAGACTTAATTATGTGACGATAATTTTTATTTTTTTGCTCAGTTAAAATTTAGTTTTTTCTTTTTAAATTTTCAAACCGTACTATAACGAATCCTCAGTGGTCGTAACAGCACTATAACTGTATTTACTAATACTAATAATCCAAAGTAAACTATACCCATAAATGTTCTAACTTATCTAAAATAATCTTAACCCAAATTACAAAATGATATTAAACTAATTACAAATTTCGCAAGATTGAAACAGAAACAGTTGAACACTAACGATACTTATATGGATAGGACAACAAAAACAACAAAAAAATTGTCTTCTATACTTTCTGATTTTCAATACAAAACACAAATGGAATCAATGTATTACACAACAAAACGACTGCAATCAGTTCATTGACGTGATCTTTCCACAATCTCCAGCAACAACTTCACTGCATTGTTTTCATAAAATACCAGTGTGAGTCAACGTTTATAGCCTACTTGCGTTTTGTTATTATTTTTGTGTTTTATCGAACGAACGAATTAATTTGCATCAGAAACGTTTTCGAGACCAATTTCTAAATTTATACATTCGCCTGGATCATTTTTATTTAGACAATCTTCAGTCGAGTCACCAGCAATTCGGACAAAATCGAAACGCACATCAACTGTTTTCTATACCACTATGTTTTTTTTAGTACTTCATTAATGAACTCAGCTATTTACTAGTATAATTTTTGGTTTAACTTTGATGTTTTTTCCAATTTCAGTTACTCAAAGATTTTTATGTAAAACTAATATTATCTATAATTTTGTTGTAATTTAACCCCAACTAGTTCAATAATTAAGTTATTTACTAATTACTTATAATACTTTAAACTTTTATACTCTTTTTTAAATCTCCATGGTTGACACAAACTTGATTCATTTGAAACTGTTTAAAATCTATCAAATTTTCTAATTTCCAAAACTAATCAAGATAAATTATGTTTTGTCAAAGAAAAATTCATATTTTTTTGCTTTGAATTAAACTATATTTTATTTTAAGAACAAATATATGAATTCTTATGAAATAAGACTCAAATTCTGATATGAGAAATTGTTATTTAAAAAAGAAGCTAATAAATGAAACACGTGAGATTGTTTCGAATTCATCCTTGATCTTTGACATTTACAACTAGATACGTTGCGGAAAACAGCAAATTTCCATTTATGACTCGAAACGAAATAGATTACTTTATTACCGAATATTTGAAAATTGTTATTAAAAGAAAAATACGTCACTAATTAATCTCATCATTTGCAATCATTAATTATCTGTTAAATTTTAGAATAAAAAGCAAATCAATCATTTATTGTTATAGAACAAACAATAAGATTGATGTCTTAATTAACAATAACTGGATAAAGGAGATAATTTAATTAAACAAAAAATATAAAGAAATCAATAGATAATTGCAGAAAAACACGTACGTATTCAAATGAAATGAATCACAACTTTGAATATCCTTAAGATTAACGTTGTTTATCGATGAGTCATTAATATTTATATAATAATAATAACATTAACGATAACATTTGCATATGCAACGATACACATATATCAAATAACGGATCAAGCGTCAAGTTTAATGGTAACTATGGAGACAATTTGCATGTTTGACAATTTAATAATTTAACCTTCCACTAATTAAGTCCACTCTATTCGTTTGCATAGAGAGAGAGAGAGAGAGAGAATCCATGCAGTTTTCAATTATATTCAAATTCAAACAATTCCGCAATTAACGGCTTACGTAAACTTACTGTTACGGTCATCAATTAGAGGCACGAGAGAGTGAGAGAGGATGACAAGCAAGTCATTGGTAGCTTGGATCAGTTTTGGGAACATGCCCCGCGCCAATGTTTGTATTGGTCGGATGGAGAGCATATCGATTGTTTAGTGTGAAGTGCGCGTTTCATTTTTTTTTTGTTTCTTTACGTAAGAATCGATTTGCGAAGAGCGATCTCGTGTTTACGTAACAGTTGTACTTTCTTACGCTGAATTTGTTTATAATCCTATTGAAGGGCGTCGGTGTTTTGGGCTTGGGACTGCTGCTGTCGACGTGATCGACCCTCTTCTTGCACAGTTTATTCCCCATTGCGCGCACTTGGATGGATGACGACGGGCCACGGTCTATCTAGTAATTAGTCCAATCCGTGCAACAGTAACGCGGTGAGAGGTCGAGCGTTTCAGAAAACAAAACAAAAACAAAAAAAAACGATGAACAACGTATGTAATGAGAATGTGGTAGGTAGGTGGGTGAGTGTGAGTGTGTTCCGAACGCGCGTTCAGCCAGTACTAAACTAGCTGCTGGTGGTACTGCTAAAACGACGAGCGGAGGAGCGCCCCGGCTTTGCCCACAACATCAACCTTTACCTCGCACACTTTCCAGTCGGAGACTAAGGTTGTTACAACATTTACGAACGTGCGGCCACCTCTTTTTTCTTTTTTCTTTCCATCGTGCCCCGCGCTCGTCGTACCTTTCTTTGTCTTCTTTCGGACCATGTCCCACGCCATCTGCCCAACATTTGTACCATCCAGTTTATCCACTCTCTTCTTCTTCTTCTTCTTCTTCGGAAATGAATGAACTTACGTCACCGGCAATTTAGACGCGCCACCAACCTTCGCGACAATTCACACGCCAACCTCGATCCACGTTCTAATTGCAACGATAACTGCTTATCAAAACAATAAGAACAACGTCTATTTAACGAATCCGTCACTCGATTACTTCTTTAAAATACTATTTCTTCTCATATCTTCACAAATCACATTTTCTTCTCATTTTTTAAATTTATCGAATTTATTCCAATTTCGCAAATGTTTGTATACAATTTAAGTGTATTTTATGTTTTCAAATCAATAAATATTAAAAAAAATATACTAATTGAAAACATTTCCATGGTTTTTTTTTCAAATTCACAATATTTCAAATTTCAATATTGCTTTTTCAGTCTTTTCAGTTTTTCGTGGATTTCTCGACAACCCCTTAAGATAATTACATCATCGACCACTCGTATGAAAGCTGAATGTCTCCCCTTTCCAACGAGCCCACTGGTATCTTCGTACTGCTGCCGAGTCGCTTGCTATGGGCTGTAGAATGTGGAAAAAAGGTGAATAGAATTTGTCAAAAAATGGTTGTAATTTAGTTTATCATGAATTTCTCAACAACCCCTCAAGATAATTAGATCATCTACCACTCGTATGAAAGCTGAATGACTCACCTTTCCAGCAAGCCTACTGGCATCTACGTACTGCCGCCGAGTCGCTTGCTATGAGCTGTAGAAGTGGGAAAGAAAGTGAATTGAATTTGTCAAAAAATGGATGTTTTCAGTTTTTTGTTGATAACTTTTTATGTAACAAAAGTTACGTAATGTTCGTTACGTAACAGAGAAACGACGTTTTTTTCGTTTGTATTTGCATCTACTACTTCCGGGTGGGATGTACGTACTATCACCATGGAAACTTATTAAAACAATCGAACAAACTTCAAACGGCGTCGCTTTCGACGTTCCGTTCTGTGCGGATTTTGTGTGTTTGTGTTGTACTACACATCACGTTCATTTCTTGTTTGTATTGTTGTTGTTATTGTTCGGTGAAGATGTCGCAGGTTTTTACGCAGGAGGAGGAGGACTTTTTCAGAGAGTTCGAATTTGGTTTGGCCAGGAAATCGGCCGAGGAGCAGGAGCAGCAGGATGCTCTTCTTTTGAGCAGTACTGTCGAAGGGTGAGTGAATTATGAACGATTGAAACAAAGATAAAGTTGTTGTTCTTGTTAGACGATTGGTGGAGGGTGAGAATGAAGCGGTGCCGCTGCTTCAACCGGACCATCCGCTCCTGGAGAGATTCCAGAAGGCGCTGAAAGAGCATCTGGTGAAACAGATCGAGAGGTTCAAGGAGGAACTGGGCGAGATGGAGACGGGCGCGAAGAAGCAGAACGGAATGAGGGAACAGCTGGGAATAGAAGCGTACGAGAAGCAGCAGTTAGTGTATAGGCAGCAGCAGGAAATCGATGAATGCGTTAAAGAATTGGAAACGATTTCGGCGGCAAAGGAGGAACTCGAATCGGAGCTGAACGTTAAGAACGAAGAGTACAAGATGGAAAGCGACAAGTTGCACGAGATGGAAAGGCAGGAGGTTGCCGTGACGAAGGAGGTAGAATCGCAGAATCTGCTGATCCATCAGATGTCCAAGTGGGAGAGCGAACTCGAATCGACGTTGACGATCAACCAGAGGATCGCCGAGAAGACGAGAAAAGATAAACTGAGATTGGCCGACGAGAAGAAGCGGCAGGACTTTCTCATCTATCGTCTGATGTCGGAGGTTTGGAGATTGGAGGGTGAATTAGAGACGATGCTGATGCAGCTGAGGGTGAGGGAGGAGGAGAGGGAACGATTGGCAGAATCGGTGATGCTCTCCAATGTGGACATCGAAGCAAGCGAGGCGGAAAACAAATGTCTAACGCAGGGATGGCAATCTGTGATCGCGACGATCGCGAGTCGAGACCGCAGACACACGCAACTGCTCGCCGAATACGCGAAACGTTCGGAGACGTTGGCCGCCGTCCGATGCGAGAGTCTGCAGGTGAAGAAGATGGCGAACAAGGAGCTAGTGCGAAACGAGACGTTGATGCTGTTCAAGGATCGCATCACGAAAGACATCAAAGTTGCAAACAGGATGCTCGACGTTGAGGTGGAGAGGAGGTCGAGATGTGAGAGGGACATGGCACGATACGATGCGGTCCTGTCGCGTCTCGATGACGGACTGGCAAGGAACAGGATCGAGATGCAAAGGTTGGAGCTGTACCTGAAGGACATCGCCAGGTCGTGGGACAGATCGAACATGGAGAGGAACCGCATCGAGGAGGACATTTACACCGTCCTCCAGAACAACGTGACCAACAACAAAGCGTCGGCTCATCTGAAGAAGTTAGCCGGGGAGGTGAAGGAG